>NC_057813.1:604968417-604972426 GCF_018294505.1 Triticum aestivum
AGAAAATGATTAAAATATCAAAAAAATAAAAGAAAAAAAGTCTCCCATGTGATATGTGGTCTAGTTGTTGGGAAAATTTACAAATATGAATTTCGACTTTATTTGCAAAATCTCTGTGGAAATTTGTAAAATGGCCATAACTTTTGCATACGAACTCGGATTAAAAAGTTTTTTATATGAAAAATCATCTACTCAAAAAGTTACATCCGAATTTAACTGGGGGAACCTTGTTAAACAGTTCAAAATCCCCAAAAACCTAACAGAAAAAAAGTTACGGGGCTTTCAAGATCTAGAGGCAAAAAATTAAAAAAATTGATTTTGAAATTTGTTTTTGAATTTTTTTCAAAAAATGATACGTAATATGACCGGGAAGTTTGAAATATTTTTCAAAATTTCATCATAGTCATGAACATGAACAAAGTCCTAGACATCAACAAGGTATAATAGGGTTGATATGCTAGATATATCAACAAGTGCCTGTGAAGTGAGCTGTTGCTAGGGTTGGATAGAACTCTGAAGTTAAGCGTGCTTGGGCTGGAGTAGTGTGAGGATGGGTGACCTGTCGGGAAGTTTGACCACGGAGTGCGATTTGACTTGAGATTAAGCATATTGACCTGAGATTAAGCCATAGTGACTTGAGATTAAGAAAAAATTTTAAAAAAATTTAAAAAAATTCTGAAAAAAAAATTGAAAAAAAATATTACTAATGGCGCACTTCTATGTGGTGCGCCATTAGTAAAAAATACTAGTGGCGTGATAGTAATGGTGTACCGGTAGTGCGCCATTAGTAGGCAAAACTGGTGTGCCATTAGTAGGCCTTTTCCTAGTAGTGTCGTTTGGGTGTTTTTGCTATGTTTCTATGCCCTTTGTCCTCAAGAATGCTGGTGCCACATTCATGCGCATGATTCAGAAGTGTCTGCTCACTCAAATCAGTCGGAATGTGGAAGCATATATGGATGACATAGTGCTTAAGTCACACAAAGGTTCTGACCTATTGACTGACCTTGCTGAAACCTTTGCCAACCTGAGAAGGTATGATATCAAGATTAATCCATCTAACTGCACATTTGGAGTCCCAGGCGGAAAGTTACTCGGTTTTCTTGTTTCCGAACGAGGAATCGACGCAAACCCAGAGAAGATTGACACAATCCTCCGAATGAAACGCCCAGTGTGCATGCATGACGTTCAGAAGCTTACTGGTGGCCTGGCTGCTTTGAGCGGATTCATCTCACACCTCGGTGAAAAGGCACTGCTTCTTTACCGACTGATGAAGAAATCTGACAAGTTCGAGTGGAATGACGAAGCTGAAGCAGCATTTGAAGAGCTCAAAGCCCTGCTTTCCACCCAGCCGGTGCTTGCTGCCCCGGTTAGCAAGGAGCCTATACTTCTTTACATTGCAGCCACATGACAAGTTGTTAGCACAGTGCTCATGGTCGAGCGAGAAGAAGACGGCAAGACCTTCAAAGTTCAGCGCCTTGTTTATTACATTTCAGAATTCTTAACCCCATCCAAGCAGATATATCCTCACTATAAGAAGCTTGTTTATGGGATTTACCTGACCACGAAGAAGTATGCACATTATTTCTCTGATCACTCAATTTCAATCGTCAGCGGCGCTCCATTGTCAGAGATTCTGAATAACAGAGATGCAACTGGTTGAGTGGCAAAGTGGGCGATTGAACTTCTTCCTTTGGATATCAGATTTGAGGCAAAGAAGGCCATTAAGTCTCAAGCAATTGCGGATTTCCTCGCAGAGTGGACTGAACAACAACATCCGATTCAAAGGAAGTCGGAACATTGGACCATGTTCTTTGATGGATCCAAGATGTTAAATGGCTCTAGTGCAGGAGTTGTCTTGGTGTCCCCACGAGGAGACAAGCTCAGTTTATGTCTTCCAGATTCACTTTGATTCTTCGAACAATGAAGCTGAGTATGAGGCGCTATTGTATGGGTTGCGTATGGCCATTTCACTTGGTGTCTGGCGTTTGATGGTTTATGGCGACTCAGACTTAGTGGTTAACCAAGTACTGAAGTAATGGGATGTCAAGAGTCCCGCAATGACAGGTTACTACAATGCAGTGAGAAAGATAGAGAAGAAGTTTGAGGGGTTAGAGCTCCACCACATCCCAAGAATCAAGAACCAAGCTGCTGATGATCTGGCGAAGATAGGGTCCACTCGAAAGCCTATTCCTAGAAATGTGTTCTTGGAGCATCTACATACCCCGTCAGTACAAGAAGATCCCTTCAGGGAAGACCCCCACAACCAATAAGTTCAACCAATCCGACTGAGATCAAGGTTCCAGCCATGGTCGACCTAATCATGGAAGTCCTGGTGGTCACACCTGATTGAACAGTACCGTACATTCTCAAAAAGGAACTCCCAGAGGATGAAGACGAGGCTCGCCAGATAGTTTGTCGATCCAAAGCTTTCACCGTGATGGAAGGGCAGCTTTACAGAGAAAGTGTCACAGGAGTGGCCCAATGCTGCATCACCCCGGAAGAAGGTGAAATGATCCTAAATGACATCCACTCAGGGACCTGTGGTCACCATGCGTCCTCTAGGACCATCGTGTCCAAAGCATACCGAGCGAGATTTTATTGGCCTCGAGCAAATGAGATGGCGAAAGAAATAGTCAACAAGTGCGCAGGTTGCCAGTTCTACTCCAACATGTCTCACAAGCCTGCATCTGCTCTGAAGACTATTCCACTCGTCTGGCCGTTTGCAGTCTAGGGATTGGATATGGTTGGGCCTTCAAGACTGGCACGAGTGGCTTCACCCATTTGCTTGTAGCAGTCGACAAGTTCACCATGTGGATCGAAGCAAAGCCCATCAAAAACCTTGGAGCAGGCACTGCAGTCAGTTTCATCAAAGAGTTGATATTCAGATATGGAGTTCCTCACAGCATCATCACAGATAACGGGTCCAACTTTGATTCTGATGAGAGCATTCTGCGCATCTCAAGGCACTCGGTTCAACTACGCGTCCGTCGCGCACCCGCAGTCGAATGGACAGGCTGAAAGGGCGAATGATTTGATCCTTCAAGGGTTAAAGCCTCGTTTGATGCACGATCTTAAGCATGTTGCTGTAGCTTGGGTGACTAAATTACCGTCAGTCTTATGGGGGCTGAGAACAAAACCTAACCGGTCGACTAATCGAACCTCTTTCTTTCTGGTGTACAGCGCTGAGGCTGTGCTTCCGAGTGACTTGCCGCACAATGCTCCCCGAGTGGAAGTGTTCTCAGAAGCTGAAGTTGAGCAAGCACGCAAAGACGCGGTCGATCTCCTGGAGGAAGAGCGCGAGATGGCTTTGGTTCGGTCGAGCATCTATCAGCAAGATCAGCGTCGATTCCACGCTCGCAACGTCAGGGGTCGAGCATTTCAGGAAGGAGACCTTGTACTCCGAGTAGTTCAAAAACGACCTCACAAACTCGCTCCGGCCTGGGAAGGTCCCTTCATCATCACCAAAGTGCTTCACAAAAGAGCGTATCACATTTACAACATTGCCAAGAAGATGGACGAGCCACGAGCATGGAATGCAGAGCTTCTTTGTCCTTTCTATACTTAAAATCACTCGACCCGACGAGTTGTAATAAAAGCACTTCAGTTTTTTTTCCAAAGACAAAATTTTTACAGTATCTTAATGACTCGTTTCTCGTAATCACTTGTGTCCAAATCCCCCAGTGGGTGGCCTAGCCGCGATCCTGACTCGCCAAAGTTAAAAACACTCCGAGTGGAGAGCAATCCTCCCACTCGGGGGCTTAGCTGCGACCCCGTAATCGCCTAAGTTAAAAACATTCCGAGTGAAGAGCAATCCTCCCACTCGGGGGCTTAGCTGCGACCCCGTAATCGCCTAAGTTAAAAACATTCCGAGTGGAGAGCAATCCTCCCACCCGGGGGGCTTAGCTGCGACCCCGTAATCGCCTAAGTTAAAAACATTCTGAGTGGAGAGCAATCCTCCCACTCGGGGGCTTAGCTGCAACCCCGTAATCATCTAAGTTAAAAACATTCC
>NC_057813.1:604972625-604973845 GCF_018294505.1 Triticum aestivum
AACATTCCGAGTGGAGAGCAATCCTCCCACTCGGGGGCTTAGCTGCGACCCCGTAATCGCCTAAGTTAAAAAAATTCTGAGTGGAGAGTAATCCTCCCACTCGAGGGCTTAGCTGCGACCCCGTAATCGCCTAAGTTGTAAACATTCCGAGTGGAGAGCAATCCTCCCACTCGAAGGCTTAGCTGTGACCTCGTAATCGCCTAAGTTAAAAACATTCCGAGTGGAGAGCAATCCTCCCACTCGGGGGCATAGCGGCGACCCCGTAATCGCCCAAGTCGCAAATATCCTCTGAGCTACGCCCCAAATACAACATACGCTCCATCCCTATCCGCAAGGATGATGAGGTGTCGATTGAACATCACCTCTGAGCTACGCCACAAGTACAATGTACCGTCCCTATTCGCAAGGATGACGAGGTGTCGATTGAATACCACGTCTGAGTTCCATCACAAGTACAATGTAATTTTCATTCGGCAAAGGGTCAGAAGATCAAGTCCACTCGGAACCGAAAGACAATCAGAAACAGTTCAAAACCAGAACAAAAACCATGATACTAAAAGGAATTCAAGTTTAGAGAAACCCTGCAAAAGTTCAGAACCGCAGCAGGCAGAAGTACTCAGGCATCAAGCCTGAAAGACTTTAACAATTACATAATCACTCGGCATTCTGAGGCAAATAAAGGTGGGGCATAATGTTTTGATCACTCATCAGGAGAAGGACTTGATGGATCGCAGAAACTGTCAAGGTCAATGCTGTCTGTGATGCGAGTGGCGGCGTCAAGGAAAGTGTCCATGAAGGACTGGAAAGTGTGCCTTTTGGTGTTCACAACCTTGAGCTCTGCCAACTTGTCTTCTCTAACATCCTTGCAGTGCACTCGAACCAATGACAGGGCGACATCAGCACCGCAGCGAGCAGATGATTTCTTCCATTCTTGCACTCGGTCAGGTATTTGATTCAGACGAGCCATCAGAGACTCGAGATCTTGTGAGAGTTCCGCCTGAGGCCAGAGTTCATCATCAACCCGAGTCATCGCCGCCTTTAGTCGGGCAAGATAAGCAACCGCACTGTCCATGCGAGATTCCAACTGCAGCACATTCATTGCGACATCATCTTTGACGGGACAATTTATGGGGTCGAGACACGTCTCGACCCGCCCAGTCTCTGCTTCAAAACTGCTGGCGGCTCAGGAGGCGACACGTGGCAAACATATGCCTACGGCA
>NC_057813.1:604974380-604976973 GCF_018294505.1 Triticum aestivum
GGCTTTGCCGTAGGCATAGCCCTGCCACGTGTCGCCTCCTGGTGGCTCCTGAGCGTATCTATGCCGACGGCTTTGCCGTAGGCATAGTTTTTTTTCCCTGTTTTCTCTTTTCCAATTCATTTGACAACATTTCAAAACAGAATAATATGAAATATGACAGTTCATCAACATCATTTAAACATAGTCAAGTTCATCATCCAAAGATCATCACCGGCGAAAGTCCACGAACATAAGAGTAGTGCAAGACATGAAACATCATAAAAGTTTAAACATGAAAGACATGGCACAACAGCCGCATACACGGAATCATCATCGACATCAAGCACCACCGAGTCCACCTCCACCAAAACCACCACAACCATCGAGTCCACCTCCGCCAAAACCGCCACCGCCAAGTCCACCTCCGCCAAAACCGCCACCGCGACCACTATCACTCTGCCAGATCAGAGTGACTGGGGTCGACGGAGCAGGAGTCGAGCCACCAGTCCCCTACATGTTTGAAAGAAGATTCTAACGGTAAATATGACATGATAGTGTTGAATGAACGGGAACTAGTTTGTCATTAGTTAGGCAAATTTACTAACCGGAGTATCACCGCCTAGTGCCAGCCATTCCTCGAATGTGGGAATGTGTGGGGCATCTCCCGCAGGTGGTGGTGGGGGTCCAACTTATGGTGGCTCCATGCGGTTAGTCCAAGATGCCAACATAGCCTGGATGTTAGTTAATCAAGTCCACTTAGAAACAAGCCGTGATCAACAAAGTCAGAAGGAATGAAAGTGCAAATTTGAGCTTGGTTTAAGAGGGCAAAACTAACCGCCATCACTTGACGGTTGTAATCATCGTTTGTCTTCACTCGTTGCAAGTACTCCCTCACCTCAATATGCCTATGCTCGAGAAAGGCCTGATATGCCTACAAAATTGAGGTTGTTTCTAAGTGGGCAGTGATGAAAATAAACTAAGAAAGATAGAGACAAAGAAGATAAGGGGAAGTACTTACAGCACGTTGGCGGACTAAGGGAGGCTGCGAACACCCCGTACTCTCTAACGGGCTCGGGTTGGTAGCTCGAAGCCGTGTGTATGAGATCGACGGAGTGATCAAGCCATCGAAACACGGATACCGGCCATGGGACTTACCCTGGATGGCCACCACCGCCGTGTCGTCGATCTGAGACTGGGCGACCTCAGGAACGGGAACATCCGGATGCAACTTCTGATAGTTCTGACTGTAAGACTCCAGGTGTTGCTTGGTGTTGCCGTAGTACTGGTTCTCGCCCTCCTTGCGATCACTCCGCTCGCGGGCCAGCTTCCACGACTCCATGTCTGAGAGCGGCCTCTGCAACTTGTCCTCCTGCAACGTCAAATAGAAGTTAGCCATAAATAAGAACATGACGGTAAAGAAGAACCAAAATGCATCTTTCATATAGATATACCTTCATGGCCTTGAAGCCCCAGTGGTTCCTGTTTCCTTGGCCGTGTGTCCCATCTTTTCCACGGTTTGCCCGGGCCTTGATGCTCTTGGCAACAAACTCTGGATCGTCACCGACCCACCTATCCACCAAACACGCCCATCTGTCATGCCTTCCATAGCACCAACGAGGAACAACCTATGCAAATTTTGGAAGCATGACATGTGAGCACGAAACATATAGTTGACTCCTTGAAACAATGAAAAGTCAGTAATAGTTACCATCATGAACTGCTCCCTGCTCATGGTAATTTGTTGCCTCTGTGCTTGAGTTTTGGTCATCTTTTGTTGCAGGTAGATGTGGTAGTACTGTGAGACGGCAACCCAACGCACCTCATACTGCAACTGACGAGCTTTCTTCTTTGCAGACGCAAGTAAGACCACGTCGGCTCTGGCCTTGTGCTCGTCAAGAACTCTATAGAGTTGCTGTAATCATGCATAAACCAGAAGCAAACAAGGCATGAGTTGAGTGATTCAATGATAAACTATGAACGAAACTAAAGACAAGTGATTCAAAAGGGAACTTACCCAAAATTTGGTGATCACGGCCTTAGCGGCCGTCCCGTACCCCGCGTTGCTGCAAGCCTCATAGTGGGCCCAGCTTGTGGCCAAAACACGTAGCTGTGGGTCCTTGTCTGGCCGCGGGTAGAATAGGGCAGGCCAAAACTGCTTCAACAGGACAGCGAGAAGGCCGTTCGGTTTACGGCCCTTTCCGCGAAGGATCCAGCTAGTGCAAAAGAATCAAAGGGTTGCCATGTGTACAATAAAAAAATGTTGTCATGTGTTGAAAGTATGATTGAGATGCACTTACTCTGTCCCCGCAGGTTCAATGAGCCACTTGTCCGCCTCGATAGAAGGTGGTGTAGGTACTCCGCCATTACCACGCAGCCACCCCTGCGGAGCACCTGGTGGCAAGTCACCCCACAACTCGGGGTCAACCTCCCCTCCACCCTCCTCGCCTTCCTCCTCACCCTCCTCCTCGGGCTCCTCCTCCCCGGCCTCCTCCTCCTCGACATCAGGAATATACTCCTCCTCCTCAGACTTAGAAGCTGCATCAGCATAGGAGGGCATCAAAGAAGACCCTCCTATTTCAGACACGGCCCGGAGTTTTTTGGCCCGGTTGCCTCT
>NC_057813.1:604977215-604982488 GCF_018294505.1 Triticum aestivum
CCCACCCCCTCCTCCTCTAGGGTCTCCTCCCCCGACCCCTCCACCTCCCTGTGAGGTTCCATCCTCGCGTAGTCGGGAGGGAACCTTGTGGGCTCGTCCACTCCGAGTAAGTCCTCCTTTGGGTTTACTGAGGAAACTGGCACCGCTGGACTTGCCCATGATTAGCAAACCTGCATTGAGAAGAGAATAAACTATTAGTAAGGATATAAAAAAACAAGCATACAGGAAAGACATTAATAACGGAAGAGCACATTATTAAAAGAACATACATTTTCTAGAACCCATATGAATCATCACTATTGTAATCTATTTGTCGACCGGTCTCATCCTCATCGTCACTATCCTGCATATCTTCTTCGTTGTCTGACGGAGGTGGAGGCTCTTCCTCATTGTCAGCGTCAGCGTCTTCATTTAACTTTTCAAGCATAATTATGTCTCTTTGATTCACAACTGCCTCACCATCAATCCGTGTGCCGTCGTCGTTTGGGTCCAGGTCAACATAACCCAAGTCATTATCCTCCTTGTTTCGGACCACGTCATCATGTTCCTCTTGAAAGAACACTCCCTCGTATGTCATGGGGTTTATGTTGTAGTAATCATCATCGTTCGGGTCCGGTAGCTTACCATGTGGCGACACCTTGAACACAACTTCCCAACCCTTTAGGTACTCTTTCTGGCATGGGTAAGGCAGATAATATACTTGTGTGGCCTGGGTAGCGGCAATAAAGAGATCAGCTCCGGCATAGACGGTTGATGGTTTAACTTCAACTAAACCAACAGAAGGCGTATGTCTCAGACCCTTTTTGGGGTCGAACCATCGGCATTTGAACACAGTGAGACTTAGGTGTTTACGGCCACATTTGAATGTAAGCTCGTATATTTTTCCTACCCTTCCGTAGTAATCTACATTATTATCTCCTTCGGTGAAGACTCCGGTATTTATGGTTTTGGGATCAGGCCGACTGTTCTGGTGCTCCTCTGTATGGAAGCGATACCCATTCACATCATACTTTTGGCATGTCATGACGGTAGGGTCAAAACCCATGGAAACCCATCTCAATTCTTCATCCATTGATTCGTTCGGATCATTTCCCTACAAGTTTAATTGAAATTAGAGGGTGCATGAGTTTAATTGGAAGTGTGAAATGGGTAATAGGGAAGTGTGAAATATTACTTTCTCCATGAACCATGCAACGAAATTTTTCCTTCCATCAGCACCCTTTCGGAGAAGAGCAAGTGCCTCTGCTTCAGTAGGAGGCAGCATTCCCGTCCACTCTTCCTCAACGAATTGACTACAATAAGAAAAGCGGTATAAGAACTAGGCAAAGTGAACATAATGAATTGACTAAAAGAATGGTGCAAAGGTATTACCTCATCCACTCATCCTCAACTTCCTTGATGTTGTGCAAGATATAGAACATGACATCCTCCCACTCATCTCGTGGCATGACATAAGATGTCGAGCATCCAGCCCTGCCACCTTGCCCGGTGAATAGAGGCAACTTGGGTTTATACTTGGGTTCTTCGGTATTGTATTGAGACACCTTATTGTGCAACGTGGGAACATGTTCCGGATAGTAGGCTGTCCTGAGGTCTGCCACCTCCTCTAGGATAACTGCCTCAGCTATGGAAGCATCAATCTTAGCTTTGTTTCCACATTTCTATCTCAGATGCTTGTTCTGTCTCTCAGGGCCGTACTGCCAACGATACTACACAGGGCCCCCCAACAATACCTTGTTCGCAAGGTGCAAAATGAGATGTGTCATCGGAGTAAAGAAGCCTGGCGAGAAGATCTTCTCTAGCTTGCATATCAACTCCGGCGCCTTCTTATGCATTTCTTTTATCTTCTCAGGACATACTTCTTTAGCACAAAGCGTTCGGAAGAAATGGCTTAACTCCGCAAGCACACGCCAGACACGCTCGAGAACATAGCCCCGAACCATCACCGGCATAATCCGCTCAATCCATACATGATAGTCATGACTCTTGAGCCCGGTCACTCTGCCCATTGAAAGATTGACCCCCTTACTTATATTCGACGCATAACCATCAGTGAACTTCATGACGTGTTTCAGCCACTTGAATGCCTCCATCTTATGATCCTTTTTAAGTACGAAGTCAGCATCTGGCTTGAACCTAGATTTTCGACTGCCTGTGGGAGGTTGCATGTGAAGACGTGGTCTATCACAAATATTCTGTTGATCGACTCTAGCATTAACATTATCCTTGTCTTATCAGGAATGTTGAGGATCGTGTTAAAAAGGGACTATGCGACATTCTTTTCGGTGTGCATCACGTCGATGTTGTATGGAAGTTTGAGGTCCTTAAAATAGGGAAGCTGCGTGAAGGGGGTAATGTGAGTCCAGTTGTGCGTCTCGCCATATCCTTCAAAACATTTTTTCCCTTTACCTTTGCCTTTGCCTTTGCCTTTCCCTTCACCAGCAGGCTTAAGAGCTTTGAGCTGAGCAAGCACATCCGCACCAGAAAACGTTGGAATCTCGTTTACTTCATGGACAACTTTGCCTTCTGTGAAGTTCTTCTTGTCTTCCCTATCAGGATGGTCTGGAGGGAGGAACTATTGATGTTGGTCAAAGGCAACATACTTGCCACCCTTGTTCAGCCAAATGAAAATCAAGGCCTGCATGCACACTGGGCAAGGCATCTTTCCACTTGTACACCATCCGCAGAACAGGGCATAGCCGGGAAAGTCATGCATGCAATACTGTAGCCAAACTTTCATCAAGAAATTTTTCTGCAGATGCCGGTCGTATGTCAACCTCGGGAAGTACCAAGAATGGTGCAAATCATCCACCAACGGCTGCATAAACACACTCAAATTCTTCCCTGGATATGCAGGCCCCAGAATTATAAGCGACAGGAACATGGTCTTGCGTTGCATTATGGCACCGGGAGGGAGATTGAGCGGAATAACAAATACGGGCCAGCAGCTGTATGGATTAGACGACATACCATATGGATTGAACCCATCACCTGTTATAGCAATTCTGACATTCCCAGCCTCTGCTGCTTCCTCCGGGTACTTTATATCGAATGACTTCCATGCTTCACCTTCTGATGTATGTAGAATTTTTTTGGATTGTACCTTTTCCCTTCCTTGTGCCACTTCATCATTTTGGCAGACTCCTCGGTGATGAAAAGGCGCTGCAGTCTTTTTATAAAATCAAGATATCGAAGAACCTTCATAGGGATTTTTAGCTGTCGCTTCTGACCATGCTTATCGACCACCTCAATATACCGAGAGGAACCGCACTTCCTACAGTAGTTGTCATCCGCATACTCATGCCTAAACAAAAGGCAATTCTTTGCACAAACATGTATTTTCTCATAGTCTATGGAGAGCGCCTTCATGATTTTCTTCGTACCGTACATGGTTTTCGGCAGCTCATGGCCCTCGGGTAGGCTGTTAGCCCATACTCCCAGAAATGCTTCGAAACAACCTGGGCTATAGCGGTACTCAGCCTTCACTGCCATCAGTTGCGAGATGGCATCCGGCACAGACAGCTTGGCACCCTCATAGAGAGGTTTCTTTGACGAGGCCAAGATTTCCAGGAAGGCCTTTGCGGTTTCCTCCGGCTCCTCCCGTTCATTCGCTAAATGTGACGGACGTGTCGGCTGTGCAGCTAAGACATCATCTAGCATGTCTCTAACCCCATCGTCCTCATAACCAGCGACGCGTTGTCTTATCACTTCCTCTCTACCACGGTCCAGCTGGGCAAAGTTTATCGGCATATTAAAGTTGGGCATAAATCCATTCGTGCGAAGGTGCTTAGTCATCGCACTCTTATCACTGCAGATACGTCTCTCACATTTGGCACACGGGCATTCTGGCAGCATCCTCATTGGACTACAGAATATCTCTCTCAAAAACACATCAGTTCTCTCGACCCACTCTGTTGTTACTTGATTCCGACGGAAAAACCCACTATACATCCACTGATTATCTGCCATCTCTGCTTTATTGGAAGCCACACAACAAAATTAATGATTCATTTAAATTACCCACATCAATATTTTATTTTTTACAAGGTTGATGAGAAACGACATTTAATCCACCTACATCTCTAATAGGTAAAGATGGATCCTAATCCCACCCGAGAATGTGTAGATTGAGTACGGTCCATGCTCTACCCCATTCCGAGACAAAATTTCGGCAGCACCTCCCCGCTGTTCTCCAAATACACGTCTCGGCAAAATGCCGAGAGAATGTGCATCCGGAGAACAACAGGGAGGCGCCGCCGAAATCCTATCTTGGAACGGGGTAGAGCATGAACAACGTACCCAATCTACACATCCTCGGGCTGTCCATGGAAAGCGCTGGACAATCCGAAAGAGCTGCGGTGATAAATATGCAATTGAATGCATATTTATCGATGCAACCCTTTCGGACGGGAGACCTAGGTTACGCGACTTGATGTGAACATTCAATCTAGTGACATGGAAAAAAGTGGACAAGGTCATGGAATTGTTGCTCACCCTCCGATGTAGTCGATCAAAGGAGAGGGACGATCCTGGACCAACACCTCCAACGTCGACGATCACTCCACGAAGATGGAACACCACAAATCCTGTTAATTACACCGAGTGAAAAAAATTAGGTCATCACATCACATTAAGCATTGATACTTTTAACTATGAAAAAAATAATGTTTCGTCAAGTGTCAAATTTTGTCCGTCAATTTTTTTAGCAAGATCATCATGATTAAATAACCACTCATCATATCATAGTTTTGTCCGGTTCAATTTTGTCAAGTGTCCAATTTTGTCCGGTTCAATTTTTGTCAAGTGTCCAATTTTGTCCGGTTTAATTTTTTTGACAAGATCATCATCATAAAAATAACCACTCATCTTATACCAATTTTGGAGCACAACTCAAATGACAAAATCATCATGATAAAAATCTAACATCCAACATCCATCATCTAACATCCATCTAACATCCAACATCCAACATCCAACATCCAACATCTAACATCTAACATCCATCTAACATCCAACATCCATCCATGCATTCATTCATCCATGCAACAGTAGCAAAAAATGAAAAAAATGAAGAAAAAAAGTATCTCACCGAGAGGGGCGTGGCAGGGGGCGCGGCGGTGGAGGGGATGGTGAGGCAGGGGCGGTCGGGGACGGGAGGGACGGGGCCGGCCGGAGCCGCGACCGGCTGCAGCAGCCGCGGGGTCGGGGGAGGCCGGGGCCGCAACCGGCTGCAGCAGCCACGGGGTCGGGGGAGGCCGAGGTGGCACGAGGTC
>NC_057813.1:604982863-604983830 GCF_018294505.1 Triticum aestivum
GTGGAGGCGGGGGCGGCGACGCGGCCGGGGGAGGGGGTGTGCAGGAGAGGGCCGTGCGGCGGCGGCGGCAGGTCGGGGTGGAGGGGGGGCGGCGGCGGCGCAGGTCGGGGTGGAGGGAGGCGGCGGCGGCGCAGGTCGGGGTCGTGGGGTGCGGCGGTGGCGCGCTGGTCAGGGTGTGGGGGTAGAAAGAACGAGTGGCTTAGCTGTGCGCTGGTCGCTCCGAGTGGATAAGGGAGACCTATGCCGACGGCTAAGCCGTCGGCATAGCTGAGGTCGCCACGTGGCACCTATGCCGACGGCTTAGCCGTAGGCATATTTTTTTTCTTTGAATGATACATGATATATAATTATATTAAAAATAATACATGGTATATAATTATAATTATATTTTTTTTCTAAACCAAATTTTTTCTATGGTCAGCAACATTTCTTTATTATATAAATATTTGCTAAATTGTACTAACAAAAAATGTACATTGTGTTAAAATATTTCGAAATAAATTGAGGGGGGCAACATTTCTTTATGATATAAATATTTTATATGGTCTCGCAAAAGGTGATGCATAGGAAGGCAACTGACTGAGGGGTACCGTTACCGAGTGCCTGATTCGGTAACTATGCAAGTGCCTGATCCGTGAGGGGGGGCACACCCCGGAGACGCGTGCCGCCTCTTCGGACATGCCACAACACCACCCCGCATGTATGAGGGCCCGGTACGGCGCTCCGATGGCATTGCTACCCCCTAGGGCCCCCGTCCCGCCTAACCCTGGAGCGGTTGACCACGAGATCTAGCCCTTTGACTTCCCACGGACGGGCTTTGACCAGTGGACCTCTCCACCCGGTTGTGTCAGTTCGGCTCATAGGTACACCCGGGAGCAACATCCAGGCCAAACCCACAGCTACATCCACTCTGTGTAGACCCCACGCGTCCGTTTCCCCCCTCCAGGTGCCGGCGGCGGCGCCGTCC
>NC_057813.1:604985574-604993095 GCF_018294505.1 Triticum aestivum
GGCGCGGTATTACGCTACGGTGGCATTGCTACCCCACGACCCCCGTCCCGCCTAACCCTGGAGCGGTTGACCACAAGATCTAGCCCTTTGACTTCCCACGGACGGGCTTTGACCAGTGGACCTCTCCACCCAGTTGTGTCAGGTCGACCCAGAGGGACACCAGGGAGCAACATCCGGGCCAAACCCACAGCTAAATCCACTCCGTGTAGAACCGACGAGGCAGTTTCCCCCCTCCAGGTCCGCCGGCGGCGCCGTCCGTGAGGGGGGCCATGCACCGGAGACGCGTGCCGCCTCTTTGGACATGCCACAACACCACCCCGCATGTATGAGGGCGCGGTGATGGGGTTATGTACCTAGGGTAGGGTCATGGACCTGATCCAAGTACCTTACCCAAGGACACCCTTAGAAGAAGTCACCTTCCAGTCGACCAACGAGGGACACACTCGACTGACTTGAAGGACTCGACCACGAAGACTCACTCGACCACCGGAAAGCCAAGAGGCACTCTGCACTGCAACGGCCTGTAATCAAGTAGACTTTATGATAATAAAGGCACTTTATGTGGGGCGTTACCAGTAACGCCCCAGACTTAACTCACCTTAAACCCTCTCCTACGTGGGCTGGCTGGGGTCCTGGCGCACTCTATATAAGCCACCCCCCTTCCACAGGTAGAAGGGTTGGGCACCTTGTAATTCATATACTCATAATCCACTCGACCGCCTCCGGGCTCCGAGACGTAGGGCTGTTACTTCCTCCGAGAAGGGCCTGAACTCGTACATCCTTTGTGCTTACAACCTCTCCATAGCTAGGACCTTGCCTCTCCATACCTACCCCCCACTCTACTGTCAGGCTTAGAACCACGACAGTTGGCGCCCACCGTGGGGCAGGTGTTTTAGCGATTTTGTGGAGAAGTTGCGATTCTTCGGAGTACTTTCATCATGGTGTCTGCTGGAGTTTTGGTCGGGAGTCAAGAGATCCGTCTCGGCACTCTCACCTTCATCGCCGACGACTCCGCATGGCTCCAGGAGGCTCCACTCGACGTAGATGCGCTCCCCGTCCGCGGTGCGACGCATTTTCGCGCATGTGTCCGCGGTGTTCTGCTGCGGCAACCGTCGACCCAGTATCGGTCGGCTCCTCTATCGTCCGCCCTCCCGGTCTCCCGCCAGCGCAAGCGCTCAGGCCGGTCGAGGCTTCAGCGATGGGTGAGGCACACGGTGGCTCGCCAATCGGCCACCACCCAAGTTGCGGCAATCGAGCCCAACGAATCTCTCTACGGCTTGTTCGATCAGTCGACTGGCTCCGTAGAGAATGCATCCGAGTGCGGTAGCAGCGATCCAGCGGCCGAAATCTTGATGGTCGACGGGCCCCGCAGTCCCCCTGGCTTCGCCCGTGGCGATGGATCAGGTGACGGAGGCGACCCTGCATGACGCCACGAAGAGTACCAGCCCGAGCCACTCGACTCTCTGCAAAGAGAGGAGCTTCGCCGCAGGAACGTGGATGCCCTGCGTACTCCCATCGCAGGAGAAACCCCCGAGGCTCGTGCCTTGGAGGAGGCGAGTCTGGCCAATTTGGCCGAGCGCACTCGACTGGAGAACCTTCAGCGAGCACTCGACGAGCGCGCGCGGCAACGAGTTCCCGACACCAGTCGATGGCAACTCTTCCCGCCGACTCAGGTATATCGAACCCCAATTCAGAATTTAGCAGCTGCGACCCGTATAGCAGAGTCCATCCAGCCTTCGCAGTCGGAAGTTGGCAGAGGTTTGCTGCAGATCAGGGATCTGCTCCGAGCAGCAGGAGATCAGAATTCGGCCGTGTCTCAGTCGCGCAACAGAATTCACAGTCGATCCGTCACTGTGAATACGGTTCAGTCGGCTCACAGCCCTAGATCGCCTCCGCGGCGTGAAGGGCGCGGGAATCGGCAAGATCAATATAACGACAGACTCGACCGAGATGACAGGCGTCGAGTGCCCAATTCCCCTCCGAGGGGTGGGTCTTACGCTCCTCGGCAGCCAGATGACAGGCGTCAATACAGTTCAGGGCGAAGGGTTCCAGTCGACCCCAGAGAACCAGGCTTCGACGCGCGATCCATTATCGTACAAGGGTTGGTCGACCGGAACAGAGCCCATCGAGGTGGACTCGACAGAGATGTACCCACAAGCAGTCGAGTGCATGTTTCTGGTCCTGAGAGCTTCAGCAGAGCTATCAGAGCCGCAGTTATCCCCCCCCAATTTCAGGTTGGCAACAGGAGTCAGCAAGTTCACTGGCGAGTCTAAGCCTGAAACTTGGCTTGAAGACTACCGAGTGGCAGTTCAGATCGGTGGTGGGAACGTCGAGGTGGCCATGAAGCACCTGCCCCTCATGCTGGAAGGTTCTGCCAGGGCATGGTTGACTCAATTACCTCCTAGCAGCATTTACACTTGGGAAGATCTGTCCCGAGTGTTCATCAGAACGTTTGAAGGGACTTGCAAGCGACCAGCTGGATTGACGGAGTTGCAAGTTTGCGTGCAGAAGGCTAATGAGACTCTCAGAGAGTATATTCAGAGGTGGATCACTTTGCACCACACTGTGGAGAATGTGTCCGATCATCAGGCAGTCTGCGCCTTCAAAGACGGCGTCAAGAACAGAGAACTGAGTTTGAAGTTTGGTCGAACCGGTGACATGACCTTGAGTCGGATGATGGAGATTGCTACCAAGTACGCCAACGGCGAAGAAGAAGACCGACTCCGAAGCGGCAAGCACAAGCCGAGTCAGTCGGAAAAAGGAAACACCAGTCGGAAACAGAAGCGGAAGGCTGAACCGGCAGCTCCTGGAGAGGCTCTGGCCGTGACTCAAGGAAAGTTTAAGGGGAAACCAAAAGGATCCTGGAACCCCAAGAAGGTAAAGGATAAAGAAGGGAACGACGTGATGGATATGCCATGTCACATTCACACGAAGAAAGACGAAGAGGGGAATATCATCTACCCGAAGCACACCACTCGCCGATGTCGACTCCTGATCCAGCAGTTTCAGGGAAAACAGTCTAAGGACAAGGAGAAGGAGTCGGACAAGGCCGAAGACAAGGAGGACAGTGAGGGAGGATATCCACATATCAACTCCACTCTGATGATCTTTGCAGATGTGGAAAGCAGAAGTCGACTGAAAGTGATTAACCGAGAGGTGAACATGGTTGCCCCCGCAAAAGCAAATTATCTGAAGTGGTCTCAAACACCCATCACATTCGACCAATCTGATCACCCGACTCATATTGCCACCCCTGGGAGGCAAGCTTTGGTGGTCGATCCAGTTGTCGAAGGCACTCGACTGACAAAAGTGCTGATGGATGGTGGAAGTGGGCTGAACTTATTGTATGCAGACACATTGAAAGGTATGGGCATCCCGATGTCCCGACTGAGCACTAGTAACATGAGCTTTCATGGAGTTATACCAGGGAAGAAGGCCGAATCACTCGGCCAGATAGCTTTGGACGTGGTGTTTGGTGATTCGAAGCATTTTCGCAAAGAAAAGCTGACGTTTGAGGTCGTGGATTTTCAGCGTGCATATCATGCCATTTTGGGGAGACCAGCTTACGCACGGTTTATGGCTCGACCATGCTACGTGTACCTTAAATTGAAGATGCCCGGCCCCAAAGGAGTGATCACTGTCACCGGTGATAGGAAAAAGGCAGAAGAGTGCTTTCAGAAGGGCTCCAAGATTGCTGATTCCCAGGTGACAGCGGTTGAGTTCGAGGAATACAAGCAAAACGCAGATCCGAGTGACTTGCTGCGATCAAAGAAACCCGCCACAGAGTCTGCATTCCAGTCGTCCGGTGAGACGAAGCCTGTCCACATTCACCCGACCGACCCCGATGCAGCTCCGACCCGCGTCTCCACAACACTCGACCCAAAATAGGAAGAAACGCTCATCCAGTTCCTCCGTGAGAACTGGGACATTTTTGCATGGAAGCCCGCTGACATGCCAGGTGTTCCTAGGGGGCTGGCTGAGCATCGCCTAAGAGTCGAGTCATCTGCGAAACCAGTCAAAGAGCATCTTCGGCGGTCCGCCGTCCAGAAGAGAAAAGCCATTGGCGAAGAAGTGGCTCGACTGTTGGCGGCAGGATTTATCCGAGAGATATACCACTCCGAGTGGCTCGCTAATGTCATCATGGTTCCTAAGAAGGACAAGTCGCTCCGAATGTGCATTGATTTCAAGCACATCAACCGGGCCTGCCCGAAAGATCATTTTCCTCTCCCTCGCATAGATCAAATTGTTGACTCGACCGCGGGATGTGAGAGGCTATCTTTTTTAGATGCCTACTCCGGGTACCACCAGATCCGTCTGTACGGACCCGACGAGGTAAAAACAGCTTTCATCACTCCATTCGGGTGCTTCTGCTATATCACCATGCCATTCGGCCTCAAGAATGCCGGAGCCACATTTATGCAAATGATTCAGAAGTGTCTACTCACTCAAATCAGTCGGAATGTGGAAGCATATATGGATGATATCATTGTCAAGTCGCGAAAAGGTTCCGACCTGCTCGCTGATCTCGCCGAAACATTTGCCAACCTCAGAAGATATGATATCAAGCTCAATCCATCAAAGTGCACATTTGGAGTTCCTGGTGGCAAGTTACTCGGTTTTCTCGTTTCCGAACGGGGAATCGATGCTAACCTAGAAAAGATTGGCACTATTCTCCGAATGAAACGCCCTGTGCGAGTGCACGATGTCCAGAAGCTTACTGGATGCTTGGCCGCATTAAGTCGATTCATCTCACGACTCGGTGAAAAGGCATTGCCTCTTTACCGACTGATGAAGAAGACAGACAAGTTCGAGTGGACTCCAGAAGCTGATGCAGCGTTTGCCGAGCTAAAAGCTCTGCTCTCCACCCAGCCGGTGCTTGCTGCTCCAATCAGCAAAGAGCCTCTGTTGCTCTATATCGCAGCCACAGGACAAGTCGTCAGTACTGTGCTAACGGTCGAGCGGGAAGAAGCAGGAAAAGCTCTCAAAGTTCAGCGCCCAGTGTATTATTTGTCTGAAGTCTTGACTCCATCCAAGCAGAGATATCCTCATTATCAGAAGCTTGTATATGGAATATACATGACCACAAAGAAGGTTGCTCATTATTTCTCTGATCATTCCATCACAGTCGTCAGCGACGCTCCACTATCAGAGATTTTGCACAACAGGGATGCAACTGGTCGAGTGGCCAAATGGGCGATTGAACTTCTTCCCCTTGATATCAAGTTTGAGGCAAAGAAAGCCATTAAGTCCCAGGCAATAGCAGACTTCCTCGCCGAGTGGATCGAACAACAGCAGCCGACTGAAGTTCACTCGGAGCATTGGACCATGTTCTTTGATGGCTCTAAAATGTTGAATGGTTCCGGTGCTGGGGTTGTCATGGTTTCCCCCAGGGGAGATAAGCTCAGATATGTGCTCCAGATTCACTTTGATTCCTCCAACAATGAGGCAGAATATGAGGCCCTCTTATATGGGTTGCGCATGGCCATTTCACTCGGCGTCCGTCGCCTGATGGTCTATGGCGACTCAGATTTAGTGGTCAATCAGGTGATGAAAGAGTGGGACGTGAGAAGTCCAGCCATGACTGGATACTGCAGTGCAGTGAGGAAGCTGGAAAAGAAGTTCGAGGGGTTGGAACTCCACCATATACCCCGACTAAAAAATCAAGCAGCTGATGATCTAGCAAAGATAGGTTCCAAGAGAGAAGCCATTCCGAGTGGTGTGTTCTTGGAGCATATACACGCTCCGTCAGTCAAAGAAGATCCTTTCACCGAAGAAACTCTGCAGCCCAAGAGTGCCACAGATCCGACTGAGGTCAAAGTCCCAGCGGTGGTCGACTTGATTATGGAGGTCTTAGTGGTTATTCCCGACTGGACGATTCCGTATGTCGCATATATCCTGAGAAAAGAGCTTCCGGAGGATGAGGAAGAGGCTCGACAGATCGTCCGTCGATCTAAGGCCTTTACCGTAATCAAAGGACAATTATACAGAGAAAGTGTGACTGGAGTTGGTCAGAAGTGCATAACACCAGAAGAAGGTCGACTCATCCTCAATGATATTCACTCGGGGACCTGTGGTCATCATGCGTCCTCTCGGATCATCGTGGCCAAAGCGTACCGAGCCGGATTTTACTGGCCAAAGGCGAATGAGATGGCAAAAGAGATAGTGGATAAGTGCGAGGGATGTCAATTCTACTCGAATATGTCACACAAGCTTGCGTCGGCTCTAAAGACCATCCCACTCGTCTGGCCTTTCGCAGTATGGGGATTGGACATGGTCGGTCCTTTGAGAACAGGACGAAGTGGCTTCACGCATGTACTGGTGGCAGTCGACAAGTTCACCAAGTGGATCGAGGCTAAACCAATCAAGAGCCTTGACACCGGTACTGCTGTTAGCTTCATCAGGGAACTAATATTCAGATATGGAGTCCCACACATCATCATTACGGATAATGGGTCGAACTTTGACTCAGAGGAATTCAGAGCTTTCTGCAACTCCCAGGGCACACGGGTCGACTACGCTTCAGTCGCCCATCCGCAGTCGAATGGACAAGCAGAGCGAGCTAATGGGCTGATTCTTAAGGGATTGAAGCCTCGACTGATGCATGATCTCAAACACGCAGCTGGAGCTTGGGTCGACGAACTTCCCTCAGTACTTTGGGGACTGCGGACCACACCTAATCGGTCGACCGGGAGAACTCCATTCTTCTTGGTCTACGGAGCTGAAGCAGTCTTGCCGAGTGATCTTCTCCACAATGCTCCTCGACTTGAAATCTACAACGAAGCAGAGGTTGAACAAGCGCGGCAGGACGCAGTCGACCTTTTAGAGGAAGAAAGGGAGATGGCTCTGATCCGGTCGACCATCTACCAACAAGATTTGCGTCATTTCCACGCCAGAAATGTGAGAGGTCGAGCCTTCCAGGAAGGGGATTTGGTTCTCCGAGTGGATCAGCACAAACCACACAAGCTTGCTCCTTCTTGGGAAGGCCCCTTCATCGTCACCAAGGTCCTCCACAACGGGGCGTACCGTCTTTACAACGTCGAGCATAATATCGACGAACCCCGAGCTTGGAACGCGGAGCTACTCCGCTCATTCTACACTTAAGTTTTATCACTCGGATGAGTTGCAATAAAGTACTTTTGTAGTTCATGGACCTCAAAATAATAGTGTCATAGTCCCTCCATACTTTCTGTCACTTTTTATTTTTGTCCACATAAAATTCCCCCTCAGTGGGTGACTTAGCCGCGAATCCGTTTCGCCTAAGTTTGTAAAAATCCTACCAAGTGGTGAGCCAGCCTCTCACTCGGAGGCTTAGCCGCGAATCCGTTTCGCCTAAGTTTATCAAAATCCTACCGAGTGGTAAGCCAGCCTTCCACTCGAGGGCTTAGCTGCAGTCCAAGGACTCGCCTAAGTTTATCAAAATCCTACTGAGTGAAGAGCAACCCTCTCACTCGGGGGCTTAGCTGCAGTCCAAGCACTCGCCTAAGTTACAAAAATCCTACCGAGTGAAGAGCAACCCTCTCA
>NC_057813.1:604993105-604993663 GCF_018294505.1 Triticum aestivum
TAGTTCGTGGGCCTCAAAATAATAGTGTCATAGTCCCTCCATAATTTCTGTCACTTTTTATTTTTGTCCACATAAAATTCCCCCTCAGTGGGTGGCTTAGCTGCGAATCCGTTTCGCCTAAGTTTGTAAAAATCCTACCGAGTGGTGAGCCAGACTCCCACTCGGAGGCTTAGCCGCGAATCCGTTTCGCCTAAGTTATAAAAATCCTACCGAGTGGTAAGCCAGACTTCCACTCGGAGGCTTAGCTGCAGTCCAAGGACTCGCCTAAGTTTATCAAAATCCTACCGAGTGAAGAGCAACCCTCTCACTCGGGGGCTTAGCTGCAGTCCAAGGACTCGCCTAAGTTTATCGAAATCCTACCGAGTGAAGAGCAACCCTCTCACTCGGGGGCTTAGCTGCAGTCCAAGCACTCGCCTAAGTTACAAAAATCCTACCGAGTGAAGAGCAACCCTCTCACTCGGGGGCTTAGCTGCAGTCCAAGGACTCGCCTAAGTTTATCGAAATCCTACCGAGTGAAGAGCAACCCTCTCACTCGGGGGCTTAGCTGCAGTCCAAGCA
>NC_057813.1:604993774-604999442 GCF_018294505.1 Triticum aestivum
CTAAGTTACAAAAATCCTACCGAGTGAAGAGCGACCCTCTCACTCGGGGGCTTAGCTGCAGTCCAAGGACTCGCCTAAGTTACGAAAATCCTACCGAGTGGAGAGCAACCCTCTCACTCGGGGGCTTAGCTGCAGTCCAAGCACTCGCCTAAGTTATAAAAACCCTACCGAGTGAAGAGCAACCCTCTCACTCGGAGGTTTAGCTGCAGCCCTGTGGTCGCCTAAGTTATAAAAATCCTACCGAGTGGTAAGCCAGACTTCCACTCGGAGGCTTAGCTGCAGTCCAAGCACTCGCCTAAGTTATCAAAATCCTACCGAGTGGTAAGCAGACTTTCACCCGGAGGCTTAGCTGCAGCCCAGTGCTCGCCTAAGTAGGACTGAAGAATAAGTCGATTGCAATAAAGGCGCCTTGCTTTGAACCTGCAAAAGACATTTCGAGCCAAAAGCAATCGTATTCAAGCACCAAATTCAAGTTTGAATCGATATCTAAAGGAACCGAGAGTGCTCAGGCGTTAAGCCTGTTAAGGTTTATCGGTTACAATTCCACTCGGCATACTGAGGCAAATTTAAAGCGTCGAGCCAGAAGAAGTTTTTTACCCCTCCTGTGGAGGGCTGGAAGGTGCAACGAATTCATCAAGGTCGATCCCGTCGGCGATCCGAGTGGCAGCTGCAAGGAAAGTTTCCATAAAGGACCTGAAGTCGTGTTTCTTGGTGTTGGCCACCCGAAGAGCCGCCAGCTTCTCTTCTCGTGCATCCTTACAGTGGACTCGGGCAAGACACAGAGCAACATCTGCACCACACCGAGCAGAGGACTTCTTCCATTCCTGCACTCGACCAGGGATCGTGTTCAACCGGGCCATCAGCGACTCAAGATCATTCTGAAGTGTCTCCTCAGGCCAG
The DNA here is from genome assembly GCF_018294505.1 of Triticum aestivum. Classification (NCBI taxonomy): domain Eukaryota; kingdom Viridiplantae; phylum Streptophyta; class Magnoliopsida; order Poales; family Poaceae; genus Triticum; species Triticum aestivum. The sequence goes on from NC_057813.1 coordinate 604,994,675, forward strand.
AGCGTCGAGTCGATGCGAGATATGGCGGCCTTCAGCCTTGTGAGATAGTCCACGACAGCTGCAACACGGGACTCCAGTCGGAGAACATCCATGGCAACTTCATTGTTCACCGAAGAATTGACGGGGTCGAGGTTTGGCTCCAGCCGGCTAGTTTCTTCTTCAAAGTTTTGACAAAATTCTGCAAGGGTGATCACTAAGTCAAGGGGATGGTCGAATGGAAATAGCCACAATTGGAAATGTTTGCGAAACATAGAGGTTTACCTTCAAGCATAAGAAACAGCTTCTTGGCAAGGCCACTAAGGAAGGCCTCCAGTTCAGTTTTCTTCTCAGTCAATTTGCTGACTTGGTCGTTCAGGGCAGCTTTATCAGTTTTCAGTCGACTGACCTCCTTGTTAGCAATCCCAAGAGCAGCTTTCAGATTGGTATTGTCTTGTTCGAGCTTGGTGACTGAAGCTAACTTCTCGTCAGCAAGCTTGATCTTCTCAGCTAGCTCAAGGTCTTTCTTCTGTTGGGCCTCCCTTACCTTACCTGCAAGTTACAGCAAGATCAGATTTTGAAACAAGCAAGGGGAAAAGCAGTCGTCAGGGTCTCACCAAACATACCTTCGGTCTCCTCCTTTGCCTTTGTCAGCTTCTCCTGAACCAGCTTCAAGCTCAACTCGACTTGAGTATGCTTGTGTTCCAGCTCTGAGTAGCGAGCCACAAGATCACAAGAGTTCTGCGAAGAACCAATCGACTAAATGTCAAATATAATTCACTTCCGAGTGAAAAAGGGAAAAACTCACGTTTCTAAGACTACAGCCGAATACAAGCATTCGACCGTAGTCTCGGGGACTACACCCAGTGGGTGCACTCAGCGTGCCCCCACTAATCCTGTTGAAGACAAAGTCGACCAGTCGACCTCAAAAAAAAGTGCGAGATGCATTCTCTAAGACTGTGATCAACTGCAAGCAGTTGACCACAGTCTCGGGGACTACACCCAGTGGGTGCACTCAGCGTGCCCCCACCGTTTTGTGAAATCCAGTCGACATAGTCGACTGACAGAAAGACTGAAATTATAAAGCCTAAGGCCGACTGCCAGCAGTCGACCTTAGCCTTGGGGGCTACACCCAGCGGGTGCACTCAGCGTGCCCCCGCTAATACAGAGCTCAATCGACAACACCCAGTGGGTGACTACTATAAATTCCGGAAAGGAAAAGTTTTTGGCAGCATATCCAATAGAACAAACGGTAGTCGACTGACCTGAACATTGCTTTGGAGGGCAGAACTGGCGTCATAAGCTGCCTGGCTCGCGTCCCGGATGGTCTTCAGCTGCTCCATCATGATTCCTGCCTGGCGTATCGCCTCCTTCGCTGCGCCAGCTTGGTCCTCTGGGACGTGGTGCGTCGTGAAGAGGGAGGGCTGCTGAGCACTCGTCAGTGGATTTGCGAAGGACACCGTGTGTCGAGTGGTGTTCTCTTCCTCCACAGTCAGAATCTCAGGCGCCGTCACATCCTGAGGCACCTTACTGGCCGACGCTTTCCGATTCCTCCTGCGCTTCAACGGCTATTCGTCCTCATCATCATCAGGAAGATTGATAACAGTATTGGGTGGAGCTGCGGAGAAGAATCAGGATCAGAGATCGCGAGTCAGTCGACTAAGAACGACGTTAAGAATACAGTACCTGGGTTCGAAGTTGCTGCGTCCTCCATCTCGTGGTCATCAGCCCGGGCCGAGGTTTCAGAAGTAGCAGCACTGCAACTCCAAAGGATCAGTCGACTAACTTCAGCGTCGGCCTGAGACAAAGTTCACACAAAACAAGAAGACTTAAGCAGCACGGTTACCCTAAAATGGTGGGGATGGACACCTTCATCTTCGGCAGGAGCTTGATCGGCTTCGACGAGGCCGCCCTGGGCTGCTTCGGCGCCTTTTCAGTCGGCACCGGAGAGATGGTCCGAGGGCGCTTGGTCGACTGAGTGGTGGTCGCAACCCCCTTACCATGTTGGTTGAAGGGTCGTGGACAAGCTTTGACCGCCTTTCCGAGCGCGGTGGTACGACCTCCTCCTCTTCTTCCTCCTCGTCTTCAACGTCATCGTCATCGCCGTCGTCATCATCATCGTCGTCGTCATCCCCTGCAACGTCCGAGTCCCACTCCTCCTCTTCCTGGCTCTCACCCCCGCTCGCCTCACCCTCCTCAGTCGGAGTTTGTGCCCCATTGGGCATCGAGTACAGCTCGGTGAGAGCCTAGCAGATATCAAGACAAGGATCAGTCGACCAGTCGGCAGGATAAACAGAAATGAATGCGACAAGAATGCAGTGGAGGGCAGAGCAAATGTACCTTGTTTGGATCGCTGTTGTGGTCGAGTGGAGGAATCCTTCTGGCTCCGCGTGGGTTGTCCTTGTTTCCGGTAACGGCTACCATCCATCTTTCCAGAGTGACATCATCGACTGCTTCTGGATGGACTCGAGTCTCATCTTCGGTCCCACAGTACAACCACATGCAGTGGCTCCGGAACTGAAGAGGCTGGATGCGACGCCTGAGGAAGACCTCCAAGAGGTCCATGCCCGTCACTCCCTCCCGAACCAACTGCACCACGCGCTCCATCAACATCTTCACTTCAGCTTTCTCCTCCGGAATCAACTTCAGAGAGGAGGGCTTGTTCACTCGGTCCATGGTAAACTGTGGGAGTCCACTCGACTGCCCCGGCGTCGACTGGTCCCGGCAGTAGAACCAGGTCGACTGCCAGCCTCTGACCGACTCGGGAAAGGTCATGGGCGGGAAGGTGCTCTTATTCCTCACCTGGATCCCCAGACCCCCACACATTTGGACGACTCGGGTTCTCTCATCACCTGGGCTCGCCTTCTTCACGGTCTGAGAGCGACACGTGAATATATGTTTGAACAAACCCGAGTGCGGTCGACAGCCCAAGAAACCCTCACACATGGACACGAACGCAGCAAGATAGGCAATGGAGTTTGGGGTAAAATGGTGGAGCTGCGCTCCGAAGAAATTCAAGAAGCCACGGAAGAAAACACTCGGCGGCAAGGAAAACCCACGATCAACATGGGTGGCCAAAAGCACACACTCACCCTCTTCTGGCTGGGGCTGCCACTCCTTCCCCGGAAGCCTCGCAGCTCCGTGAGGGATCAAGCCCTCGTTGGCCATGTCGAGGAGGTCATTCTCTGTGATGGTCGACTGGATCCAGTCTCCTTGGACCCAGCCCTTCGGCAGGCGGGATCTGGACGAGGACCCTCCGCGGCTGGTGGATCTCCCCTTTGCCTTCTCCGACGCCGACGCCTTCTTTGCACGCTCCAGCGCCGCCGTCTTCTCCTTGGCCATGGTCGCCGGCGAGATGCGCGAAGGGAAGTGGTGCGGGGGCGAGAGCGAGCACGCTGGACGGGGAAGAAGGAAGCAGAGAGAGGGAGAGAATGCTGAGGCGCAGCACAGAAATCCTCGCCGGGCATATTTATAAGGTCCCTTCCGAGTGGATGACAGGTGGGCCCGTCGATCTAATCATATCTGGGAGCAGTTATGCAGACGGGATACGTGGCGAAAAAGGCGACGCAGAGATCGAGGAGTCTATGCCCCGTCCCATCCGAACGCCGCGGTCCGCCCCGCTTCGCACGCGTCCCCAAATTTCGCATCCCGCGGAATCCGCGAACAGCAAATCAGTCTGTCAGACGCGGTGTTTTCGGCGATCCGTCGCTCGGAGATCGTCGAAGCCCGAAAGATCACTCGACGCAAAAATAGAATGGATCGAGTCGACTGAAGGCAAGTTGCTCCCTGTCGACGCAGAGATTCTTTGGTCCAGGACAACGCACGACCAGAGCGCCAAGGTTAATCGGAAACAACATCAACTCCTTCCTCACTCGAAGCCTCAATCCATTCGGGGGCTAATGATGGGGTTATGTACCTAGGGTAGGGTCATGGACCTGATCCAAGTACCTTACCCAAGGACACCCTTAGAAGAAGTCACCTTCCAGTCGACCAACGAGGGACACACTCGACTGACTTGAAGGACTCGACCACGAAGACTCACTCGACCACCGGAAAGTCAAGAGGCACTCTGCACTGCAACGTCCTGTAATCAAGTAGACTTTATGATAATAAAGGCACTTTATGTGGGGCGTTACCAGTAACGCCCCAGACTTAACTCACCTTAAACCCTCTCCTACGTGGGCTGGCTGGGGTCCTGGCGCACTCTATATAAGCCACCCCCCTCCACAGGCAGAAGGGTTGGGCACCTTGTAATTCATATACTCATAATCCACTCGACCGCCTCCGGGCTCCGAGACGTAGGGCTGTTACTTCCTCCGAGAAGGGCCTGAACTCGTACATCCTTTGTGCTTACAACCTCTCCATAGCTAGGACCTTGCCTCTCCATACCTACCCCCCACTCTACTGTCAGGCTTAGAACCACGACACGCGGTACGACGCTCTGGTGGCATTGCTACCCCCCAGGGCCCCCGTCCCGCCTAACCCTGGAGCGGTTGACCACGAGATCTAGCCCTTTGCCTTCCCAGGGATGGGCTTTGACCAGTGGACCTCTCCGTCCGGTTGTGTCAGGTCGGCCCAGAGGGACACCGGGGAGCGACATCCGGTCCAAAACCACAGCTAAATCCACTCCGTGTAGACCCGACGCGGCAGTTTCCCCCCTCCAGGTGCCGGTGGCGGCGCCGTCCGTGAGGGGGGCCACGCACCGGAAACGCGTGCCGCCTCTTCGGACATGCCACAACACCACCCCGCATGTATGAGGGCGCGGTACGACGCTCCGATGGCATTGCTACCC
>NC_057813.1:605000142-605144264 GCF_018294505.1 Triticum aestivum
ACGCTCCGGTGGCATTGCTACCCCCCAGGGCCCCCGTCCCGCCTAACCCTGGAGCGGTTGACCATGAGATCTAGCCCTTTGACTTCCCACGGACGTGCTTTGACCATTGGACCTCTCCATCCGGTTGTGTCAGGTCGGCCTAGAGGGACACCGGGGAGCAACATCTGGGCCAAACCCACAGCTAAATCCACTCCATGTAGACCCGACGCGGCAGTTTCCCCCCTCCAGGTGCCGGCGGCGGCGCCGTCCGTGAGGGGGGCCACGCACCGGAGACGCGTGCCGCCTCTTCGGACATGCCACAACACCACCCGGTTGTGGTAGGTCATCCGATATATATATATATAAAAACTTGGGAGCAAAGTCCCCTTCGTATAGACCGCAGATGCGGTTGTTCCCCATTCCAGGTGCCGGCTAGCGGCGGCACCGCTCGTGAGGCGGGTCACACCGCTGTGTACAGAACCGAAAAATAATGTATGTATGCTTATTAACACGTACTATATGTAAGTTAGTCAAATAATAATATTTAAGAAAACATAAAATATAGTTATGAAAAAAAAGAAAAAAAACTAACGAGTGGAGGGGGTGACCGGGAAGTGGATAAGGGAACTATGAAAAAAAAAGATCGATGACATGGTAAAAAAGGAAAAAAAACTATGGAAAAAAATATAGCTATGAAAAAAAGAAAAAAAGAAAAAAAAACTAAGCCGTCGGCATAGCTGCGGCATAGGGCAGATGGCCGACGCGCTGCGGATCAGTGATGTGGCATCTATGCCGACGGCAGCCGTCGGCATAGGTAGTGGTCGGTGCGCCTCGGATCGATGACGTGGTAAGGGCATATATGCCGACGGCCTGCCGTCTCGGCCGTCGGCATAGACCGGACGCCGTTAGCCGCACGGCACGAGCGGGATCGCCGGGCCCACAACTATGCCGACGGCCCATATATGCCGACGGCCGCTGTAGGCGTAACTTGGAATAAACCGACGGCTCTTCTGCGCCGACGTGGGCCGTCGGCATAGCTCGGGATAGCCCGACTGCTTTATTATGCCGACGGCCTGGACATGGCTGTCGGCATAGCCCATACAAGGCCGACGGGGGCCGTCGGCATATATATGGCTGTCGGCATAGGGCCCTGTTCCGGTAGTGTGTGCCTCATCAAACATGCGGTTCAAACAAAAGAAATAATGCGTGGGATGAGACTAACGCCGGTCAGATGGATATACGAGTATTTGTTATTTTCCGTTTCCCATATTTTCCAACAAATATAAATAGTAGTTGAAAAAAAAAAGAATCTAAAGCACGAATCTCCAAGAAACTTGCAACGGTAGATACCTAGGCACGGTAGGTCCTCCCGGATACGAATCGGGATCGCTCGCTCTATCGTCTTATCTGTATACGCCAATCCATACTAACTTACCCAGTCGGACTCGGAAAGTCCCCGATCAATATAAGCACGGGAGGAAGCACGGCGTCGATGCACACAGCAAGCGCTTCAGCCACGAGGAGCACAGGAGATACGTACCATACATACCAGCCACTCCATCAGAACAATCGTCTGCATGGCCATGGCCGTGAACGATGAGATGTCGCGCCGGTTCCTCCCCTGGGGCCTTCCCCTCAGGAGCGGTTCTGGGTACAGGGTAACCCCGAGGCCGAACGAGCCCGTCTATGTCACCGGCGCCTACCTGCTCGACTCCGAGAGTGCTGTCGGCCAGGGCGCCGTGGACGCTTGCGTCCATATCGACACGCGGAACGTCCTTAGCGCGTTGCTGTCGGCGGAGAACCCCCGCGTGGAGCTACAGACCCCGGTGCCGCTGGAGATGGACAAGGAGTGTTGCTTCCACGTGGTGCCTCATGGAGGCGATTCTGACGCCGAACCAGACAGGGACGACGATGCCGACACCGGCCTAGACGTCGACGCCGACGCCGATGATGACGCCGACGCCGACGCGGTTATCGTCATGTTCGAGGGCTTCCTTGTTACTCCGCAACCTCTTGACACGGAGGAGGAGGAGGATGACGACGACGTGGGAGAGGAGGAGACTGGCAGAGACGACGACGATGAGTACGAGGAGAAGGAGGAAGAAACTGACGGCGAGGTTGCCCAAGACGTGGCCTGGGCGAGCAGTGCCGGCGGCAACGCCAAGGAGCTTGGACAGGTTGTAGCTATAACTATGGCATTCCTAGGCATCCTTTTGTCTGTCTCTATGTTAGCATTCCTCGGATTGATAATGTAATCGTGAATCCATCCACGGGTGAACTGCGTCGTCACTTGCATTTGATTTGAAGGTAAAACCGTGACGAATCATTGTGTTGGCTTAATCGAAGAGGAAAGCGTATGTTCTAGTATTGTGTAATTCCTGCATCCTTTTGTTTTCTGGTTGGTGAATGTGGCTCTGAGGTTTCATATATGCTCATTGTCACCTTAAAAAGTCTATAAGGGCATCTCTGATGCGACCCTCAAATCAAATGTATATGTTAGAAATAATCCGAGGCCCAGAGTTGATCTATTACAGACCAAGCATTATTTTGGTTTCTCGTTGGTGAATGTGGCTGTGTGATATGAGCTTGAAGATGCTCTGCTCGGCCTGCTTATGCAGGAAGAGCTCTACTGGCAGCATCGTCGCAGCCTCTCTTGGCTTCTTAAGGGGGGCTCGATTACGGCCTACTTTTTTTGCTATTGCCAATGGCTGGCGCAGGAGGTGTTCTATTCTCCCGCTTTGTATCAACGGGGAGGTGGTGGCTGACTCCGAGATCACCAAGCGCCACATCTTTTCTTTTTTTTCTGATCTTCTCGGGGCTAAGCGCCTGGCTGTTGTGCGCATCTCTTCGGATTTGTGGGCGTTGAATGAGATGGTCTCTGCGGATGATAATCTTCTGCTTTTGATCCCTCTCTCTCATGACGAAACTGACTTGGTGGTCTCTTCGTCTATATCTAAATCCGCTCCTGAGCCTGACGGATTTTCTATCTCCATCTTCAAGAAATTCTTGCCGGTCCTCAAATTCCTTGTCTATGCTATTATCACCGGCTTCCGCTTGGGTATGGTTGACATCTCAGACTAAGCTATGCGGTCGTCTCTCTCCTTCCTAAGGTGAAGGGGGCTGATTCCATTAAGCTGTTTAGGCCTATTGCCCTCATCAATAGTATTGCCAAGTTTATTTCTAAAGGTCATGCTAACTGATACATATCCATCGTATCTACCTTTCCAATCACTTTTGCTTTTGTTTTGGACTCCAATTTGCATGATTTGACTTAAACTAACCCAGATTGATGTTGTTTTCAGCAGAATTGTCATGGTGTTGTTTTTGTGCAGAAATCAAAGTTCTCGGATTAACCTAAAAATTTACGGAGAATTTTTGTGAATTATATACAAAATACTGGCAAAAAAATATCCCAGAAGGGGCGGCACCCAGGAGCCACAAGCTCAGGGGGCACACCCTGCAAGCTTGTGGCCCCCCTAGACCTTCGGCAACCCTAAGTCCAACTTCATATATACCTATTCGTCAAGAAAAAAATCAGCGAGAAGAATTCATCGCGTTTTACAATAAGGAGCCGCTGTCACTTCCCGTTCTTCATCGGGAGGGCTGATCTGGAGTCCGTTCAGGGCTCCGGAGGGTGCAATACATCGACGTTGTCATCACCAATTCATCTTCGCCGCCAGTTTCATGATGCCCACCACCGGGAGTGAGTAATTTCTTTGTAGTCTTGCCGGACAGTGATGAGTTGAATGAGATTTATCATGTGATCGAGTTAGTTTTGTTCGGGCTTGATCCCTAGTACCCACTATATTCTGAGATTGATGGTGCTATGACCTTGTTATGCTTAATGCTTGTCACTAGGGCCCAAGTGCCATGATTTCGTATCTGAACCTATTATGGTTGAATATATGTGTGATCTTGATCCTATCTTGCAAGTTATATGCACATATTACGTGTTTTGATCTGCATTCCCGAAGGTGACGATAAATGGAGTTCTTTCTAGTGGTTATCGTAGTTTGAGGAGTTCATGTATTCACTAAGTTTTGATCCGCATTCCCCAAGGTGACAATAATTGGAATTCTTTCCGGTGATTATCGTAGTTTGAGGAGTTCATGTATTTCCTAAGTGCTAATGCTTTGTTCTGGTCTCTTTTATAAGGATGCCTTAATATCCCTTAGTTTTCTTATGGACCGCGCTGCCACGGGAGGATAGAACAAAAGATGGCATGCAAGTTCTTTTCCATAAGCACGTACGGCTAAATACGGAATACATGCGTATATTACATTGATGAATTGAAGCTAATTCTATGTCGCTCTAGGTTATAACTGCTAAATGATGAATATCATCCAACACAATTATCCATCGCTGATCCAATGCCTAAGCTTTTCATATATTGATCTTTGCTAAGTTATTTTCACCGTTGCTACTGTTATGATCACTACAAAATTGCTATTGTTCCTATTGCCACTGTTATCGTTACTAGCATACTACTTTGCTACTAATCACTTTGCTACAGATATTAAGTCTTTTACGTGCGATTGAATTGACAACTCAACTGCAAATGCTTGCGAATTTTCTTTGGCTCTTCTTGTGTTGAATCAATAAATTTGGTTCAGTACTCTAACCTCGAAAACTCACTTCTAGGGTAAACCCTAGTAGCAGCGCTTGAAATATACATAGGAGTAGCGCTGGGTCTAGCGCTACTGCTAGCGCGCTACAGCTCAGTTGTAGAAGTAGCGCTAGTATGGGCAGCGCTACTGGTAAGTATGGTTAGCAGTAGCGGTGCACTGACTAGCGCTACTGCTAACTCTCTGTAGCGCTTGAACAAATGAAGTGCTACTAGTAGGTGCTTCCAGCGCTACTACTAGTATTCCTGCTTTCACAGGTTTACACTCCCTCTACGTATTTGTGATGTATTTATACAGGCTGTATACAGTAGTTTCATTAGATCATACTAAACATACACTATTCTCATCATATCATAGACAACAGTAGTCTCGTCATACCATCATCATCATCATTTTCAACACAAATATCATCACATCTCGAAAATAGCCATACGCAAGTCATGTCATGTCTCGAATAAGTGCAACTGCATGGTCATGGCACACACACAAGTTTCATCATCTCTATCTAAACCATGATGTAGAATAGAAGAGCGATCAACATGAGCAAGAGCGCGACTATGTAGTACTTGAGGCACCGGCGGTCCCGCCCCAGCTCTTGCCGGAGCTTCCACCTCAAGTACAACTTTCCGCTTCGGCTCTACTGTCGAACCCTCTGTGGCTAGCACCTCGGTACTTGTCCACCTGGGCCTGAGCGTCTGGCTAGTGGTCGTAGACTCCTGGAACCCTCCCAATGAACACGGCGTAGTAGTCCTTCGCCATCTCTGATCTATGTACCTGCATCGTCAGTTGATGAATTGAACGATAATATGCAACATAATGTACTTAAGAAAACAAAGACGCATAATTAGCAAAATACAAGCAACTTATAGTAAACATAAATGACGAAGTTCCTCATACCCAAACTAATTAACTAGAGCGATCTATGCTAGTTCAGGACCACGTGGTTTAATTGCATCACATAGTTTCGCCGTGCATACATTCAAAGTTTTGTTATAGAAAGACAATAGTGACACATTGTCATCGACAATTAGTCCTCCATGTTGGCGGTCCAATCTTCATACTCAGGGAGGAAGCACTCGAGCTTCTTGAAAGGCTTCTGGTCCAGATGCTGAGCGCCTAGCAATGCTCGGACATCAACCCGCGTGATTGACCCATGGTAGAGCATCCCCGTTGGTTCGAGGACCTGCTTCATGATCACTTGGGCAAGTTCACACTGTACGTGACAAAACTCAGCTCGGATTCGATGATCCAGTGTCTTTCCTATGCTTGTGGCCCAGCTGACAATCTCGGCATCTTCGGTAGTAGCTGACATGCGAAGGTGTTGATTATCCCTTCTGTACTCGAGTAGGTGATGCATGAGGTAGAATCACCAGCCTTACCGGTGTGCGGTTGCTGGATGCGGCAGAAGTCGGTCTTATGGCGAAAAACTAGCATGTTCTTCCTGTGCCTTTCCACCTTGATATATCCACCAGACAGGCTGAAGGTTAACAGGGCACTACCGAGAAAACTCTTTACATGTGTGTAATCCTTTTTCTTGAGGTTCTTCGATGAGTCCAAGTACATATCATGGGAGTCTTCCGGGTACAGAACGATGAGGACGGCGCCGCCCGCGCTGTGCAAATTAAGTACACCTCAAATTAGACTCCATGCTTGCAAAGGAATGATTAACACTTATGAAAGGATATGTGCGGATGACTTACGTGGGATAATAAGGCAGGAGAATCGCTTCCTTGTCCTTATTTGCAATCATGAATTCACTGAGGTACTTGCTCGCATTGGTGCTCTTTGCAAACTGCCAAGAAGCTCTCGTGCATATAGTACGGGTCTGCGACGCAGATATATTTATGTTCTCGATCCTGATGAAGTAGTTGAGATACAACGCATACATGCGGATGAACTAGAAATCGACCTTGGTCATGTGGAACATGTCGTAGATGTAGTCAAATCACAGGATGAACTGATTCGCGGGCCAAGTCTCGACGTACAACTTCCCGCCCGGCACATGAGCCGCGTAAAGCGGGTATCCTGGTTTTTCCGTGATCAGAAGACTTTTCTCTCTGGCCAACACATCTTCATGGAGTCTCATTAGATCATTGTTCAGTATGTGCTCTTCTTTGGCAGGTAGGATCAGCTTGTCGGCGACATGAAAACGCATCACTCCTTTGACAGGTATTCTGTCTACCACCCGGGGCTTCAGAGGCAGCTGGCTGCTTGAAGCAGATATGGCCCTTTAGGGTCTTTCCTGTCCGGTCTCCTACTTTGCTTCTTGGCGGGTGGTGGTAGTGAGCCCACCATACCTTCCTTAACCACTACCCCCAGTGTCATCGGGCTAATCAGTGGACGGCCCTCGGGGTGTTGCTGGGTAGGGGTGGCATCTGGAGGCGTCTCCTATGAGGATCGCTTGAAGAGAGACTTTTTTCATTCCACCTTAGGATGTTCCGGCTCCGGCAAATCAGGCAACATCAAGTCATCATCTCCATGCTCATAGCCTGAGTATTCATTATCCTGAGCCATCAATCCTCCATCATCATAGGCGGTATTGAAATACTTGTCTGGGTCATCATCTGAAGGAAATATGCCCTAGAGGCAATAATAAAGTTATTATTTATTTCCTTATTTCATGATAAATGTTTATTATTCATGCTAGAATTGTATTAGTCGAAAACTTAGTACATGTGTGAATACATAGACAAACATAGTGTCACTAGTATGCCTCTACTTGACTAGCTCGTTCAATCAAAGATGGTTAAGTTTCCTAGCCATATATATGAGTTGTCATTTGATTAACGGGATCACATCATTAGGAGAATGACGTGATTGACTTGACCCATTCCGTTAGCTTAGCACTTGATCGTTTAGTATGTTGCTATTGCTTTCTTCATGACTTATACATGTTCCTATGACTATGAGATTATGCAACTCCCGTTTACCGGAGGAACACTTTGTGTGCTACCAAATGTCACAACGTAACTGGGTGATTATAAAGGAGCTCTACAGGTGTCTCCGAAGGTACTTGTTGAGTTGGCGTATTTCGAGATTAGGATTTGTCACTCCGATTGTCGGAGAGGTATCTCTGGGCCCTCTCGGTAATGCACATCACTATAAGCCTTGCAAGCAATGTAGCTAAGGAGTTAGTTACGGGATGATGCATTACATAACGAGTAAAGAGACTTGCCGGGAACGAGATTGAACTAGGTATTGAGATACCGACGATTGAATCTCGGGCAAGTAACATACCGATGACAAAGGGAACAACGTAAATTGTTATGCGGTTTGACCGATAAAGATCTTCTTAGAATATGTGGGAGCCAATATGAGCATCCAGGTTCCGCTATTGGTTATTGACCAGAGACGTGTCTCGGTCATGTCTAGATAGTTCTCGAACCCGTAGGGTCTGCACGCTTAAAGTTAGATGATGGTTATATTATGAGTTTATATATTTTGATGTACCGAAGATATTTCAGAGTTCCGGATGTGACCACGGACATGACAAGGAGTCTCGAAATGGTCGAGACATGAAGATTGATATATTGGACGACTATATTCAGACACCAGAATGGTTCCGGGGGTTATTGGATGTATACCGGAGTACCGGGGGGGGGTTACCGGAACCCCCCGGTTGGTTAATGGGCCTCATGGGCCCAAAGTGGAGCAGAGGAGGGGCGGCCAGGGCAGGACGCGCTCCCCCTCCCCCTCTAGTCCGAATAGGACAAGGAGGGGGGCGGCGCCCCCCTTTCCTTCCTCTCCTCTCTCCCCTTCCTCCCCCCTCTCCTACTTGGACAAGGAAAGGAGGGAGTGCTACTCCCGGTGGGAGTAGGACTCCTCCTTGGCGCGCCTCCTCCTGGCCGGCCGCCCCCTCCCCCTTGCTACTTTATATACGGGGGCAGGGGGGCACCTCTAGAGACAACAATTGATCCTTGAGATCTTTTAGCCATGTGCGGTGCCCCCCTCCACCATATTCCACCTCGATAATATCGTAGTGGTGCTTAGGCGAAGCCCTACGTCGGTAGAATATCATCATCGTCACCACACCATCATGCTGATGCAACTCTCCCTCGAAGCTCGGCTGGATCGGAGTTCGAGGGACGTCATCGAGCTGAACGTGTGCTGAACTCAGAGGTGTCGTGCGTTCGGTACTTGATTGGTCGGATCGTGAAGACGTATGACTACATAAACCGCGTTGTGCTAATGCTTCCGCTTTCGGTCTACGAGGGTACGTGGACAACACTCTCCCCTCTCGTTGCTATGCATCACCATGATCTTGCGTGTGCGTAGGAATTTTTTCGAAATTACTACGTTCCCTATCAGTGGCATTCGAGCCAGGTTTTATGGGTAGATATTATATGCACGAGTAGAACACAAGTGAGTTGTGGGCGATACAAGTCATACTGCTTACCAACATGTCATACTTTGGTTCGGCGGTAGTGTTGGATGAAGCGGCCCGGACCGACATTACGCGTACGCTTACGCGAGACTGGTTCTACCGACGTGCTTTGCACACAGGTGGCTGGCGGGTGTCAGTTTCTCGAACTTCAGTTGAACCGAGTGTGGCTACGCCCGGTCCTTGCGAAGTTTAAAACAGCACTAACTTGATAAAATATCGTTGTAGTTTTCATGCGTAGGTAAGAACGGTTCTTGCTCAGCCCGTAGTAGCCACGTAAAACTTGCAACAACAAAGTAGAGGACGTCTAAGTTGTTTTTGCAGGGCATGTTGTGATGTGATATGGTCAAGACGTGATGAGATATAAGTTGTTGTATGAGATGATCATGTTTTGTTGAAGTTATTGGCAACTGGCAGAAGCCTTATGCTTGTCTCTTTATTGCATAAGATTTAAGCGCCAAATAATTTCTTTACTTTATCGCTATGCGATAGCAATAGTTGCAAGAGCAATAGTTGGCGAGACGACCATGTGACGACATATTGATATAGATCAAGATGATGGAGATCATGGTGTCGTGCCGGTGACGATAGAGATCATGACAGTACTTTGGAGATGGAGATCAAAGGCGCAAGATGATCATGGCCATATCATGTCACATATTTTGATTACATATGATGTTTATCTTTTATGCATCTTATTTTGCTTAGTTCGATGGTAGCTTTATAAGATAATCCCTTACTAAAATTTCAAGGTATAAGCGTTCTCCCTGAGTATGCACCGTTGTGACAGTTCTTCGTGCTGAGACACCACGTGATGATCGGGTGTGATAAGCTCTACGTTAAAATACAACAGGTGTAAGACAGTTTTGCACACGCAGAATACTCGGGTTAAACTTGATGAGCCTAGCATATGCAAATATGGCCTCGGAACACTGGAGACCGAAAGGTCGAGCATGAATCATATAGTAGATATGATCAACATAGTGATGTTCACCATTGAAAACTACTCCATCTCACGTGATGATCGGACATGGTTTAGTTGATTTGGATCACATGATCACTTAGATTTTTAGAGGGATGTCTATCTAAGTGGGAGTTCTTAAGTAATATGATTAAATTGAACTTTAATTTATCATGAACTTAGCCCTGGTAGTATTTTGCAAATTATGTTGTAGATCAATAGCTCCTGTTGTTGCTCCCCTATGTTTATTTTTGATATGTTCCTAGAGAAAAACTCTGTTGAAAGATGTTAGTAACAATGATGCGGATTAGATCCGTGATCTGAGGTATATCCTCATTGCTGCACAGAAGAATTATTTCCTTGATGCACCACTAGGTGACAGACCTATTGTAGGAGCAGATGCTGACGTTATGAATGTTTGGCTAGCTCAATATGATGACTACATGATAGTTTAGTGCACCATGCTTAACGGCTTAGAATCGAGACTTCAAAGACATTTTGAACGTCATGGACCATATGAGATGTTCCAGGAGTTGAAGTTAATATTTCAAGCAAATACCCGAGTTGAGAGATATGAAGTCTCCGACAAGTTCTATAGCTAAAAGATGGAGGAGAATTGCTCAACTAGTGAGCACGTGCTCAGATTCTTTGGGTACTACAATCGCTTGAATCAAGTGGGAGTTAATCTTCCATATAAGATAGTGATTGACAAAGTTCTCAAGTCACCATCACCAAGTTACTAGAACTTCGTGATGAACTATAGTATGCAAGGGATGACGAAAACAATTCCCGAGTTCTTCGTGATGTTGAAAATCGACGAAGGTAGAAATCAAGAAAGAGCATCAAGTGTTGATGATTGACAGGACCACTAGTTTCAAGAAAAGGACAAAGGGAAAGAAAGGGTACTTCAAGTAGAATGACAAGCAAGTTGTCACTCCCGCGAAGAAGCCCAAAGCCTGAAACTGAGTGATTTTACTACAAAGGAAATGGTCAATGGAAGCGGAAATGCCCTGAATATTTGGTTGATAAGAAGGATGGCAAAGTGAACAAGGGTATATTTGATATACAGGTTATTGATGTGTACCTTACTAGTGTTTATAGTAGCCCCTGAGTATTTGATACTTGTTCGGTTGCTAGGTTTAGTAACTTGAAACAGGAGTTACAGAATAAACAGAGACTAGTTGAGGGTGAAGTGACGATGTGTGTTGGAACTGGTTCCAAGATTGATATGATCATCATCACACACTCCCTACACTTTCGAGATTAGTGTTGAACCTAAATAAATATTATTTGGCGTTTGCGTTGAGCATGAATATGATTTGATCATGTTTATTGCAATACGGTTATTCATTTAAAGTCAGAGAATAATTGTTTTTCTGTTTACATGAATAATACCTTTGATGGTCATACATCCAATGAAAATAGTTTGTTGGATCTCGATCGTAGTGATACACATATTCATAATATTGATGCCTAAGGATGCAAAGTTGATAATGATAGTGCAAATTATTTGTGGCACTGCCGTTTGGGTCATATCGATGTAAAGTGCATGAGGAAACTCCATAAAGATGGACTTTTGGAATCACTTCATTATGAATCATTTGATGCTTGCGAACCGTGCCTTTTGGGCAAGATGACTAAAACTCCGTTCTCTGTAACAATGGAACGAGCTACTGACTTGATGGAAATGATACATACCGATGTATGCGGTCCAATGAGTGTTGATGCTCATGGCGGATATCGTTATTTTCTAACCTTCACAGATGATTTGAGCAGATATGAGTATATTTACTTAATGAAGCACATGTCTGAAACATATGAAAAGTTTAAAGAATTTCAGAGTGAAGTGGAGAATCATCCTAACAAGAAAATAAAGTTTCTACAATATGATCGCTGAGACAAATATTTGAGTTACGAGTTTGGCCTTCATTTAAAACCAATGTGGAATAGTTTCACAGCTCACGCCACATGAAACACCATATCGTAATGGTGTGTCTGAACGTCGTAACCGCATTTTATTGGATATGGTGCGATCTATGATATATCCTACTGATTTATCACTATCATTTTGGGGTCATGCATTTGAGACAGTTGCATTCACATTAAATAGGGCACCATCAAAATCCGTTGAGACAACGCCTTATGAACTGTGGTTTGGTAAGAAACCAAAGTTATCATTTCTTAAAGTTTGGGGCTGCAATGCTTATGTGAAAAAGTTTCAACCTGATAAGTTTGAACTCAAATCGGAGAAGTGCGTCTTCATAGAATACCCAAAGCCAAACCATCCTTACAAATTTCAAACAATAAACATATATGAGTTCATCTCAACTATTGGTAAACACTCAACATTTCATGTGTGTTCATGTAAACATCTCATATGTATTCAACTACAAGAATCTCAACATCTCCTTCTCACACAATGAATAAATGATTGTAAATTCTCATATATATCTTGTATGACATATGTGTTCAAATAAATCAACATCTCATATATCAAATAGACTCAACATCTAATATATATCTAAAAAACTCAACATCTCACATATAGCTACAAAACTCAACATCTCATAATTATCTACAAAACTAGGCATCTCATATATATCTAAAAAAATAAATAATCTAGGTTTCACTAACAAGAATCACATACTATCGGATATGACTACACATCCTCCATCACAACACACAATTTTGGACAAAAAGATCCAAACCAAGCAAATCTAAGGTTCCACCTAACCTTGGGCAAATCCCTAAAATTGCAACGATTTTACAGAGGAAAAGAAAGGGAACGGAGGACTTTACATACTAGGAAGGATTGGAGATCGAATCCAGGCCTCAAAATTTCAGATCTGAGAAGGGGTGTGGGGGGGATCCAAAGGAGGCGCCGCCGCCGCTCTCTGTACAGAGAGCAACTTCCTCAGAGGTGGAAGAACTGTCTGGGAGGGGCTGGCCCGATGCGGCCTAAATCAACGTGCAGCGCCTAAGGCACGGGCGCTGCACTATACACAGTGTGGCGCCCTAGCCTTAGACGATGCACTGCTGTCTGTGGGGCCGCAACTGGACCAGGGCTGCCATGCTGGCTGGATATGCGACGCCTAAGGGAAGGGCGCTGCACTGTAGGCTGCAGCGCCTAGCTGTCGGGCACCACACTAAAGGGTCAGCAGAGTGAAATTTTTTCGAGAGCAAATCAGTTTGTGATTTGATTTCGGCCTCAGGTCAAATATGTGATTTCTGCCTCCATTTGTACCCTTGCATCCAAATAATGGGAAGAAGAAAAAGAGAAACATGAAGTTGTAGTGCATGTGTGAGTGACAAGGCCAGTATGACGACAAATCAAGTGATAGTGCCATACGATGACTAAGTTTCATACAACACGTTGTACATGCTACATCAGACTCATAATCTCCCCCCAATTCAACATGGAAAAATAAGACAGTATGAGCTACTCTAGGCTCTAAATTGTCCCTTATCACTACAGAAAAAATAAATGAAGCTGTGTATGTAGCATACGCGGCAAATGTCCTTTTAACCACGACAAACTGTAAGCCGAGTGTAGAACAAAATATGAAGTTCATCAATCATTTACACAATAACGAACAAAACAAACTAAAGTACAAGAAAACCCGATCAAACCATGACAAGATCATCCAAATTTACATCTTAATAGAAAATAGAAAAAAGGAAAAGATCTCTGTAGTGAGTTTTGGGATTCCTGTAACGGATCAAAACAAAATGATCAGTTAGCTTAGTCCCCATATGACATCCAAGTCGGGTGGTCCACGGTGCCAACATCGGAGTATGCTATCAATCAGTCGCCTACATACACAACAACGGAATGATCGGTTAGCTTAGTCCCCATATGACATCCAAGCCGCGTGATCCATGGTGCCAACACCGGAGTATGCTATCAATCAGTCGCCTACATACATAACAACGGCTGAACAATCTAAGTCCACAAAGAACCGGATCAACAAACTTAAATTCACATCTTACACAGTACAAAAAGAACAAAATGATCCCTTTCTCGCTTCTTGTATCCATATCTCTGTTGAACTGTGTATTTCGTGCGCTTCAAAAAAAAAAGCTATGTATTTCTGTTATGAATATAATGGAAAGGGGCAAATCCCGGTTAGAAAAAAAGAAATAACGAAATGATCACCATGAGGATTTTGGACATACGAGCATGTGCCTCATCAAACATGCGGTTCAAACAAAAGAAATAATGCGTGGGATGAGACTAACGCCGGTCAGATGGATATATTTGTTATTTTCCGTTTCCCTTTTTTTCCAACAAATATAAATAGTAGTTGAAAAAAGAATCTAAAGCACGAATCTCCAAGAAACTTGCAACGGTAGATACCTAGGCACGGTAGGTCCTCCCGGATACGAATGGGAATCGCTCGCTCTGTCGTCTTATCTGTATACGCCAATCCATACTAACTTACCCAGTCGGACTCGGAAAGTCCCCGATCAATATAAGCACGGGAGGAAGCACGGCGTCGATGCACACAGCAAGCGCTTCAGCCACGAGGAGCACAGGAGATACGTACCATACATACCGGCCACTCCATCAGAACAATCGTCTGCATGGCCATGGCCGTGAACGATGAGATGTCGCGCCGGTTCCTCCCCTGGGGCCTTCCCCTCAGGAGCGGTTCTGGGTACAGGGTAACCCCGAGGCCGAACGAGCCCGTCTATGTCACCGGCGCCTACCTGCTCGACTCCGAGAGCGCTGTCGGCCAGGGCGCCGTGGACGCCTGCGTCCATATCGACACGCGGAACCTCCTTAGCGCGTTGCTGTCGGCGGAGAACCCCCGCGTGGAGCTACAGACCCCGGTGCGGCTGGAGATGGACAAGGAGTGTTGCTTCCACGTGGTGCCTCATGGAGGCGATTCTGACGCCGAAGCAGACAGGGACGCCGATGCTGACACCGGCCTAGACGTCGACGCCGACGCTGATGATGACGCCGACGCGGTCATCGTCATGTTCGAGGGTTTCCTTGTTACTCCGCGACCTCTTGACACGGAAGAGGAGGAGGATGACGACGACACGGAAGAGGAGGAGACTGGCAGCGACAACGATGATGAGTACGAGGAGAAGCAGGAAGGAACCGACAGTGAGCTTGACCTAGACGTGACCAGGGCGAGCAGTGCCGGCGGCATCTCCAAGGACGCTCGGCAGGTTGTAGCCATAACTATGGCATTCTTAGGCATCCTTTTGTTTGTCTCTATGTTAGCATTCCTCGGATTGATATTGTAATCGGGAAGCCTGCGACGGGTAAACTGCGTCGTCACTTGTATTTGATTTGAAGGTAAAACCGTGACGAATCATTGGCTCTAATCAAAGAGGAAAGCGTATATTCGATTGTGCAATCCCAGCATTGTTTTGTTTTCCGGTTGGTGAATGTGCCTGTGAGGTTTCATATATGCTAATTTTCACTGTAAAAAGTGTAAGGGCATCTCCAATACGAACCCTTGGACTGCCTGCAATCGTCCAGACCAATTTATTTGAACAATGCAAGTCATCCAACACGGATATGTATTTGTCCGTGAACCAGACTGCAGATTCGTTTTTCTGCAAACAGGAAGCAAACCAAGGCTTTGCCAGAGTCCAAACGAGAGTGGTTTTTTCTAGCGGTGCCGGTTTCTATCGGGTACCCTCACATCGCACGATCGTGAACAGAGATTCGTGCAGTATTCGCCCGGTCAACGAAGTGAACTATGTGTATTTTGATGGGCAGTACACAACCTCAAACCCGAGAAGTTTGTGTGAGCAACCCTGTTTCCTAAGTGGTTTGAGTTTAAAATCCACCCAAAAAAACCCTAGAGCCGAGAAATTAGATAGTGCTTTAGCATTAGTCGAATCTATGTCCAGTACACTGCACTTATTACTCTTGAGAGCTACGAACTCTCAGGACGGTTAGATGTCAATATCGAGACCAAGAGTGATTGTGGTTCTCGAAGAAGAAGTCTGTTAATGTTCGGAGATCACCTCAAATATCTACCACGAGTGATCGGTGTTGGTTCGCGAACCAATTGTCGAGGAGAATAGGGTGAAGAAAGTTTATCTTCTATGTTAAATCACAACCCCTCCAACCATACATTGTCCTTTTGCAGAAGGGCGAACTGGTCTACCAAATACCTTGTCGCCATCGAGCACCATTGGTCACCTCTACTTCACTTATTTACATTCGCCCTGTGATGTATGATATGTTTCATCATGTGATTCCTTTCGATGTATGCTTCTAATTCTCATCCATTACTTTGTATTTGCTCACTATACTTTGTTTTTGTTCACTCCACTGCTGGATTCCGAGAGTTTTGAAGTTTCCAAAAGAAATTTTAAAACTCCCATTCACCCCACGCCTCTGATATTCATACTTCGTTCCAACATATCAACAATGCAATTACCTATGCGTCATATGGAGCTAGGCGGAGTCGTCGACGACGAAAGTGAGCGCCCCGAGTCGGAACTCGCGGCCCATGACCAAACTGCCGCCGGAAACCATGCTGATGAAGCTTGAAGAAAATGCAACCTCGCTGGAAGTCGCTAAGACGCTTGGCCGCACGGTGGGCGCCAACTGTCGTGGTACTAAGTCTGACCTATACGCCCTACCCAAGGTCACTACCCTAAAAGCCCTACTGTCACACTTAGTACCACAATAGTTGGCGCCCACCGAGGGGACAAGCGTCTTAGCGACTTCCGGCGAGGTTGCATTTTCTTCAAGCTTCATCAGCATGGTTTCCGGCGGTAGTTTGGTCATGGGCCGCGAGTTCTGACTCGGCGCGCTCACGTTCGTCGCCAACGACTCCTCCTGGCTCCAGGAGGCTCCCCTCGATGTCGAGGCTCTCCCGACTGGTGGCTCGGCGCACTTCCGCGCGAATTTTTGCGGCGTCCTCCTTCGGTAGCCGTCTTCCCCGTACCAGTCGATCATAGCGTCGTCGTCTCACTCCGCTGGACACCACTGGAAGCGGTCTGGGCATTCGCGGCTCCAGCGGTGGGTGAGACACGCGGTGGCTCATCAGGCCTTCACCCCTCAAGTCGCGGCGATTGAGCCCAACATGTTTTCTCGTGGATCGGTCGACCTGCCGACTGAATTTGCAGATACCTTTTCTGAGAGCGGGAGTTGTGACCCCGCGGAGGAGGTTCTCAAGGTCGACTCCCATCGTGGTCCGCCTGGCTTTCATCGCAGCGGCAACGGCTATAGAAGCGCTGGCCCGTCACTCAACCACGAAGAGTACCATCCCCAACCTCTCAGCTCGCAGCAGAGGGAGGAGCTGCATCGCTGCAACGTGGAGGCTCTCCAGACCCCCATCATAGGGGAAACCGCCGAGGCCTGGGCCTTGGAGGAGGTGCGTCCGGCCACTCTGGTCGAGCGCACTCGTCTGGAGATTCTCCAACATTCTCTCGACGAGCGTGCCCCCCGTCTGATTCCCAAGTCCATTCGGCATCCACGACAATTGTTTCCACCGGAAACTCAGGTATTCCGTACACCGATTCAGAATTTGGCAGCCGCTGCATGTATTGCGGAATCTATTCAGACGTCTCGTTAGGAGGCTGGAAGAGTCTTGGAACAGATCAGAATGCTGCTCCGAGCGGCGGGAGACCAGAACTCCGCTGTGTCCCAGTCGCAGAACAGAATCCATAGCAGGTCAGTGAGAGCACATACCGTTCAGTCGGCTGACAGTCCTAGGTCCCCTTTGCAGCATGGAGGCCATGATCACCGCCAGGATCGGTACCTGGAAGAGCTCATGGAGAATATGATCGTGAATGCGCCTGCGACAACTACCGTCGAGTGCCTTCGCCCCTTCCGAGGGACGGGTCATACGCGCCCCGGCGCAATGACGACAGTCGTCCGTATGGGAACAACCGCAGAGTTCCAGTCGACCTCGGAGAGCCTGGCTTTGAGGCAAGGTCCGTCCTTGTACAGGGTTTGGTCGACCGGAATAGAGCATACAGAGAAGGGCTGGATCAGGACAGACCCAGTGGAGGCAGAGTCCACGTTTCCAGCCCCGAGTGTTTTGGAAGGGCCATCAGAGCTGCTGAGATTCCCCATAACTTCAGACTGGCGACTGGGGTCAGTAAGTTTAAAGGCAAGTCGAAGCCCGATACTTGGCTCGAAGACTACCGAGTGGCTGTGCACATTGGCGGCGGCAACATGAGGTGGCCATGAAGCACCTTCCCCTGATGCTTGAAGGTTCTGTTAGAGCTTGGCTGAATCAGTTGGTCCCTGGGAGTATTTTGAGTTGGGATGAGTTAGCCCGAGTGTTCACCAGGACGTTTGAGGGCACCTGCAAGAGACCTGCTAGTCTACCTTAGCTGCAGCATTGCGTGCAGGAACCGAATGAAACCCTGTGAGACTATATCCAAAGATGGATCACATTGCACCACATAGTGGAGAATGTGTCAGATCACCAAGAAGTTTGTGCCTTCAAGGAAGGCGTTCACTACAGAGAGCTCAATCTTAAGTTCGGTTGGACTGGAGATATATCTTTGACTCGAATGATGGAGATTACCACCAAATACGCTAACGGCAAAGAGGAAGACCGACTCCGGAGTGGCAAGCACAAAACAGTCACCCAGGACACCGGAGGAGGAAATTCTAGTCCGAAGCAGATGCGAAAGGCTGAGGCAGCAGGTCCTGCCGAGGCAGCAGTGTTGAATCAAGGAAAGTTCAAAGGGAAACCTAAAGGGCCCTGGACCCCCAAGAAGGTGAAGGATCAGGAAGGAAATGATGTGATGGATTTGCCATGTCATATTCACACCAAGAAGGATGAGGAGGGGAACCTGATTCTCCCAAACATACCACTCGACAATGTCGACTCCTAATCCGGAGCTTCCGAGAGAGTAAACTCAGTGATAAGGACAAAGATCCTGAGAATGAAGAATAGGATAAGGACGATGACGATGGTTATCCCAATGTCAATGCCATCTTGGTGATTTTTTCCGATATCAAGAGAAAAAGTCGACTAAAGGTCATTAACAGAGAGGTAAACATGGTTGCTCCGGCAACACCAAGATATCTGAAGTGGTCAAAAAAAACCCATTACATTCGACCAGTCCGACTACCTGGCACGCGTAGCTACCCCTGGGAGGCACGTGTTGGTGGTCGACCCAGTCGTGGGGGGCACCCGACTAACTAAGGTCCTGATAGATGGTGGCAGTGGCCTGAATATTCTGTATGCTGAAGCTCTCAAAGGAATGGGCATTCCGATGTCCAATCTCAGCAAGAGCAACGTGCCGTTCCATGGAATCATCCCAGGAAAGAAAGCCGAATCACTCGGCCAGATCACTCTCGATGTGGTTTTCGGCGATGAGAAGAATTTTCGCAAGGAGAAGTTGACGTTTGAGGTAGTGGATTTCCAGAATGCATATCATTCCATTCTGGGCAGACCTACTTATGCTAGCTTTATGGCTCAACCGTGCTATGTTTATCTCAAGATGAAGATGCCTGGCCCTAGAGGCGTAATAATGGTTTCCGGTAACCGTCACAGAGTAGAAGATTGTCTTCAAGATGGGGCAAAAATAGCAGATGGGTAGATGGCAGCAGTAGAGTTCCAAGAATACCAGAAGACTGCAGATCCGAGTGATTTGCTGCGTGCTAAGAGCCCTGCCTCGGAGTTTGCATTTCAGTCGGCCGGCGAGACCAAGCTAGTCCATGTTGACCCGACCAACCCCAATGCTGCTCCGACCCATATCTCGTCGACACTCGACAACAAATAGGAAGAAGCGCTCATCCAGTTCCTCCATGAGAACTGGGACATCTTTGCATGGAAACCATCTGACATGCCAGGTGTACCTAGGGGACTGGCTGCGCACCGTTTGCGAGTCGATCCAAAAGTAAAACCCGTCAAAGAGCACCTCCGTCGGTCCGCCACGGAGAAGAGAAAAGTCATTGGCGAGGAAATGGCTCGGCTCCTGGCTGCTGAGTTCATCCGCAAGATATACCACTCCGAGTGGCTCGCCAATGTCATTATGATTCCCAAGAAAGACAAATCACTTTGAATGTGTATTGACTTCAAACACATCAATCGGGCCTGCCCGAAAGATCATTTTCCTCTGCCGCATCGACCAGATTGTCGACTCGAGTGCGTGATGTGAGCAACTGTCCTTCGTGGACGCTTATTCCGCGTACCATCAGATCCGACTGTATGGACCCGACGAGATAAAAACGGCTTTCATCACCCCGCACTACTAGAAAAAGGGCTATAGATGGGATGGACACTAATGACGCACTGTACATGTAGTGCGCCATTACTAAATACTAATGACGCACCATGTGTTGGTGCGCCATTAGTGTCCAAATACTAATGGCGCACCACATTCCACGGTGCGCCATTAGTAAAAAAAAAAGTTAATTTTTTCAAAACTACTAATGGCGCACCATAGGAGTGGTGCGCCATTACTAGTTGACGTAGTAATGGCGCACCACACCCACCGTGCGCCATTAGTAGTTTTGAAAAAAAATGAAAAAAATTTGTTAGTAATGGCGCACCTGTGGACAGTGCGCCATTACTAGTGTCCACCAGTGCGCCATTACTAAGTTTCTTTCAAAAAAATCATTTTTTTTCCTTTTTTTCTTTTCAAAACTAGTAATGGCGCACCGTGGGTGTGGCGTGCCATTACTAGTTTAACTAGTAATGGCGCACCACCCCACGGTGCGCCATTACTAACTTGGCCCAAAAGTTCCCGAATGCACCCCCCCCCCCCTTGTGGACCGCCTTTTCAGTTTTGAAAAAAATAAAGAAAATGATAAAAATGTCAAAAAAAAAAAGAAAAAAAGTCTCCCACGTGACATGTGGTCTAGTTGTTGGGAAAATTTACAAATATGAATTTCGACTTTATTTGCAAAATCTCTCTGGAAATTTGTAAAATGGCCATAACTTTTGCATACGAACTCGGATTAAAAAGTTTTTTATATGAAAAATCATCTACTCAAAAAGTTACATCCGAATTTAACTGGGGGGGAACCCCGTTAAACATTTTCAAAATCCCCAAAAACCTAACAGAAAAAAAGTTACGGGGCTTTCAAGATCTAGAGGCAAAAAATTAAAAAAATTGATTTTGAAAATTTTTTTTGAATTTTTTTTCAAAAAATGATACGTAATATGACCGGGAAGTTTGAAATATTTTTCAAAATTTCATCATAGTCATGAACATGAACAAAGTCCTAGACATCAACAAGGTATAATAGGGTTGATATGCTAGATATATCAACAATTGCCTGTGAAGTGAGCTGTTGCTGGGGTTGGATAGAACTCTGAAGTTAAGCGTGCTTGGGCTGGAGTAGTGTGAGGATGGGTGACCTGTCGGGAAGTTTGACCACGGAGTGCGATTTGACTTGAGATTAAGCATATTGACCTGAGATTAAGCCATAGTGACTTGAGATTAAGAAAAGAAAAAAATTTAAAAAAAAATTAAAAAAATTCTGAAAAAAAAAATTGAAAAAAATATTACTAATGGCGCACTTCTATGTGGTGCGCCATTAGTATACCAGATACTAATGGCACCAGGTGCGCATAGTAAAACTAGGGTATAATGGTGTACCGGTAGTGCGCCATTAGTAGGCAAAACTGGTGTGCCATTAGTAGGCCTTTTCCTAGTAGTGTCGTTTGGGTGTTTTTGCTATGTTACTATGCCCTTTGTCCTCAAGAATGCTGGTGCCACATTCATGCGCATGATTCAGAAGTGTCTGCTCACTCAAATCAGTCGGAATGTGGAAGCATATATGGATGACATAGTGCTTAAGTCACACAAAGGTTCTGACCTATTGACTGACCTTGCTGAAACCTTTGCCAACCTGAGAAGGTATGATATCAAGCTTAATCCATCTAACTGCACATTTGGAGTCCCAGGCGGAAAGTTACTCGGTTTTCTTGTTTTCGAACGAGGAATCGACGCAAACCCAGAGAAGATTGACACAATCCTCCGAATGAAACGCCCAGTGTGCGTGCATGACGTTCAGAAGCTTACTGGTGGCCTGGCTGCTTTGAGCCGATTCATCTCACACCTCGGTGAAAAGGCACTGCCTCTTTACCGACTGATGAAGAAATCTGACAAGTTCGAGTGGAATGACGAAGCTGAAGCAGCATTTGAAGAGCTCAAAGCCCTGCTTTCCACCCAGCCGGTGCTTGCTGCCCCGGTTAGCAAGGAGCCTATACTTCTTTACATTGCAGCCACATGACAAGTTGTTAGCACAGTGCTCATGGTCGAGCGAGAAGAAGAAGGCAAGACCTTCAAAGTTCAGCGCCTTGTTTATTACATTTCAGAATTCTTAACCCCATCCAAGCAGATATATCCTCACTATAAGAAGCTTGTTTATGGGATTTACTTGACCACGAAGAAGTATGCATATTATTTCTCTGATCACTCAATTTCAATCGTCAGCGGCGCTCCATTGTCAGAGATTCTGAATAACAGAGATGCAACTGGTCGAGTGGCAAAGTGGGTGATTGAACTTCTTCCTTTGGATATCAGATTTGAGGCAAAGAAGGCCATTAAGTCTCAAGCAATTGCGGATTTCCTCGCAGAGTGGACTGAACAACAACATCCGATTCAAAGGAAGTCGGAACATTGGACCATGTTCTTTGATGGATCCAAGATGTTAAATGGCTCTAGTGCAGGAGTTGTCTTGGTGTCCCCACGAGGAGACAAGCTCAGTTTATGTCCTCCAGATTCACTTTGATTCTTCGAACAATGAAGCTGTGTATGAGGCGCTATTGTATGGGTTGCGTATGGCCATTTCACTTGGTGTCCGGCATTTGATGGTTTATGGCGACTCAGACTTAGTGGTTAACCAAGTACTGAAGTAATGGGATGTCAGGAGTCCCGCAATGACAGGTTACTACAATGTAGTGAGAAAGCTAGAGAAGAAGTTTGAGGGGTTAGAGCTCCACCACATCCCAAGAATCAAGAACCAAGCTGCTGATGATCTGGCAAAGATAGGGTCCACTCGGAAGCCTATTCCTAGCAATGTGTTCTTGGAGCATCTACATACTCCGTCAGTACAAGAAGATCCCTTCAGGGAAGAGCCCCCACAACCAATAAGTTCAACCAATCCGACTGAGATCAAGGTTCCAGCCATGGTCGACCTAATCATGGAAGTCCTGGTGGTCACACCTGATTGAACAGTACCGTACATTCTCAAAAAGGAACTCCCAGAGGATGAAGACGAGGCTCGCCAGATAGTCTGTCGATCCAAAGCTTTCACCGTGATGGAAGGGCAGCTTTACAGAGAAAGTGTCACAGGAGTGGCCCAATGCTGCATCACCCCGGAAGAAGGTGAAATGATCCTAAATGACATCCACTCAGGGACCTGTGGTCACCATGCGTCCTCTAGGACCATCGTGTCCAAAGCATACCGTGCGAGATTTTATTGGCCTCGAGCAAATGAGATGGCGAAAGAAATAGTCAACAAGTGCGCAGGTTGCCAGTTCTACTCCAACATGTCTCACAAGCCTGCATCTGCTCTGAAGACTATTCCACTCGTCTGGCCGTTTGCAGTCTAGGGATTGGATATGGTTGGGCCTTCAAGACTGGCACGAGTGGCTTCACCCATTTGCTCGTAGCAGCCGACAAGTTCACCATGTGGATCGAAGCAAAGCCCATCAAAAACCTTGGAGCAGGCACTGCAGTCAGTTTCATCAAAGAGTTGATATTCAGATATGGAGTTCCTCACAGCATCATCACAGATAACGGGTCCAACTTTGATTCTGATGAGAGCATTCTGCGCATCTCAAGGCACTCGGTTCAACTACGCGTCCGTCACGCACCCGCAGTCGAATGGACAGGCTGAAAGGGCGAATGATTTGATCCTTCAAGGGTTAAAGCCTCGTCTGATGCACGATCTTAAGCATGCTGCTGTAGCTTGGGTGACTGAATTACCGTCAGTCTTATGGGGGCTAAGAACAAAACCTAACCGGTCGACTAATCGAACCTCTTTCTTTCTGGTGTACAGCGCTGAGGCTGTGCTTCCGAGTGACTTGCTGCACAATGCTCCCCGAGTGGAAGTGTTCTCAGAAGCTGAAGTTGAGCAAGCACGCAAAGACGCGGTCGATCTCCTGGAGGAAGAGCGCGAGATGGCTTTGGTTCGGTCGACCATCTATCAGCAAGATCAGCGTCGATTCCACGCTCGCAACGTCAGGGGTCGAGCATTTCAGGAAGGAGACCTTGTACTCCGAGTAGTTCAAAAACAACCTCACAAACTCGCTCCGGCCTGGGAAGGTCCCTTCATCATCACCAAAGTGCTTCACAACAGAGCGTATCACATTTACAACATTGCCAAGAAGATGGACGAGCCACGAGCATGGAATGCAGAGCTTCTTTGTCCTTTCTATACTTAAAATCACTCGACCCGACGAGTTGTAATAAAAGCACTTCAGTTTTTTTTCCAAAGACAAAATTTTTACAGTATCTTAATGACTCGTTTCTCGTAATCACTTGTGTCCAAATCCCCCAGTGGGTGGCCTAGCCGCGATCCTGACTCACCAAAGTTAAAAACACTCCGAGTGGAGAGCAATCCTCCCACTCGGGGGCTTAGCTGCGACCCCGTAATCGCCTAAGTTAAAAACATTCCGAGTGAAGAGCAATCCTCCCACTCGGGGGCTTAGCTGCGACCCCGTAATCGCCTAAGTTAAAAACATTCCGAGTGGAGAGCAATCCTCCCACCCGGGGGGCTTAGCTGCGACCCCGTAATCGCCTAAGTTAAAAACATTCTGAGTGGAGAGCAATCCTCCCACTCGGGGGCTTAGCTGCAACCCCGTAATCATCTAAGTTAAAAACATTCCGAGTGGAGAGCAATCCTCCCACTCGGGGGCTTAGCTGCGACCCCGTAATCGCCTAAGTTAAAAAATTCTGAGTGGAGAGTAATCCTCCCACTCGAGGGCTTAGCTGCGACCCCGTAATCGCCTAAGTTGTAAACATTCCGAGTGGAGAGCAATCCTCCCACTCGAAGGCTTAGCTGTGACCCCGTAATCGCCTAAGTTAAAAACATTCCGAGTGGAGAGCAATCCTCCCACTCGGGGGCATAGCGGCGACCCCGTAATCACCCAAGTCGCAAATATCCTCTGAGCTACGCCCCAAATACAACATACGCTCCATCCCTATCCGCAAGGATGATGAGGTGTCGATTGAACATCACCTCTGAGCTACGCCACAAGTACAATGTACCGTCCCTATCCGCAAGGATGACGAGGTGTCGATTGAATACCACGTCTGAGTTCCATCACAAGTACAATGTAATTTTCATTCGGCAAAGGGTCAGAAGATCAAGTCCACTCGGAACCGAAAGACAATCCGAAACAGTTCAAAACAAGAACAAAAACCATGATACTAAAAGGAATTCAAGTTTAGAGAAACCCTGCAAAAGTTCAGAACCGCGGCAGGCAGAAGTACTCAGGCATCAAGCCTGAAAGACTTTAACAATTACATAATCACTCGGCATTCTGAGGCAAATAAAGGTGGGGCATAATGTTTTGATCACTCATCAGGAGAAGGACTTGCTGGATCGCAGAAACTGTCAAGGTCAATGCTGTCTGTGATGCGAGTGGCGGCGTCAAGGAAAGTGTCCATGAAGGACTGGAAAGTGTGCTTTTTGGTGTTCACAACCTTGAGCTCTGCCAACTTGTCTTCTCTAACATCCTTGCAGTGCACTCAAACCAATGACAGGGCAACGTCAGCACCGCAGCGAGCAGATGATTTCTTCCATTCTTGAACTCGGTCAGGTATTTGATTCAGTCGAGCCATCAGAGACTCGAGATCTTGTGAGAGTTCCGCCTGAGGCCAGAGTTCATCATCAACCCGAGTCATCGTCGCCTTCAGTCGGGCAAGATAAGCAACCGCACTGTCCATGCGAGATTCCAACCGCAGCACATTCATTGCGACATCATCTTTGACGGGACAATTTATGGGGTCGAGACATGTCTCGACCCGCCCAGTCTCTGCTTCAAAACTGCTGGCGGCTCAGGAGGCGACACGTGGCAAACATATGCCTACGGCAAAGCCGTCGGCATAGGTTAAATCTATGCCGACGGCTTTGCCGTAGGCATATCTTTGCCACGTGTCGCCCCCTGGTTTAACCTGGCGGCAGGGCTATGCCTACGGCAAAGCCGTCGGCACAGATGTAAATCTATGCCGACGGCTTTGCCGTAGGCATAGCCCTGCCACGTGTTGCCTCCTGGTGGCTCCTGAGCGTATCTATGCCGACGGCTTTGCCGTAGGCATAGTTTTTTTTCCCTGTTTTCTCTTTTCCAATTCATTTGACAACATTTCAAAACAGAATAATATGAAATATGACAGTTCATCAACATCATTTAAACATAGTCAAGTTCATCATCCAAAGATCATCACCGGCGAAAGTCCACGAACATAAGAGTAGTGCAAGACATGAAACATCATAAAAGTTGAAACATGAAAGACATGGCACAACAGCCGCATACACGGAATCATCATCGACATCAAGCACCACCGAGTCCACCTCCGCCAAAACCACCACCGAGTCCACCTCCGCCAGAACCGCCACCGCCAAGTCCACCTCCGCCAAAACCGCCACCGTGACCACCATCACTCTGCCAGATCAGAGTGACTGGGGTCGACGGAGCAGGAGTCGAGCCACCAGTCCCCTACATGTTTGAAAGAAGATTCTAACGGTAAATATGACATGATAGTGTTGAATGAACGAGAACTAGTTTGTCATTAGTTAGGCAAATTTACTAACCGGAGTATCACCGCCTAGTGCCAGCCATTCCTCGAATGTGGGAATGTGTGGGGCGTCTCCCGCAGGTGGTGGTGGGGGTCCAACTTGTGGTGGCTCCATGCGGTTAGTCCAAGATGCCAACATAGCCTGGATGTTAGTTAATCAAGTCCACTTAGAAACAAGCCATGATCAACAAAGTCAGAAGGAATGAAAGTGCAAATTTGAGCTTGGTTTAAGAGGGCAAAACTAACCGCCATCACTTGATGGTTGTAATCATCGTTTGCCTTCACTCGTTGCAAGTACTCCCTCACCTCAATATGCCTATGCTCGAGAAAGGCCTGATATGCCTACAAAATTGAGGTTGTTTCTAAGTGGGCAGTGATGAAAATAAACTAAGAAAGATAGAGACAAAGAAGATAAGGGGAAGTACTTACAGCACGTTGGCGGACTAAGGGAGGCTGCGAACACCCCGTACTCTCTAACGGGCTCGGGTTGGTAGCTCGAAGCCGTGTGTACGAGATCGACGGAGTGATCAAGCCATCGAAACACGGATACCGGCCATGGGACTTACCCTGGATGGCCACCACCGCCGTGTCATCGATCTGAGACTGGGCAACCTCAAGAACGGGAACATCCGGATGCAACTTCTGATAGTTCTGACTGTAAGACTCCAGGTGTTGCTCGGTGTTGCCGTAGTACTGGTTCTCGCCCTCCTTGCGATCACTCCGCTCGCGGGCCAGCTTCCACGACTCCATGTCTGAGAGCGGCCTCTGCAACTTGTCCTCCTGCAACGTCAAACAGAAGTTAGCCATACATAAGAACATGACGGTAAAGAAGAACCAAAATGCATCTTTCATATAGATATACCTTCATGGCCTTGAAGCCCCAGTGGTTCCTGTTTCCTTGGCCGTGTGTCCCGT
Organism: Triticum aestivum; assembly: GCF_018294505.1. Lineage (NCBI taxonomy): Eukaryota > Viridiplantae > Streptophyta > Magnoliopsida > Poales > Poaceae > Triticum > Triticum aestivum. The sequence goes on from NC_057813.1 coordinate 605,027,699, forward strand.
CTTTTCCACGGTTTGCCCGGGCCTTGATGCTCTTGGCAACAAACTCTGGATCGTCACCAACCCACCTATCCACCAAACACGCGCATCTGTCATGCCTTCCATAGCACCAACGAGGAACAACCTATGCAAATTTTGGGAGCATGACATGTGAGCACGAAACATATAGTTGACTCCTTGAAACAATGAAAAGTCAGTAATAGTTACCATCATGAACTGCTCCCTGCTCATGGTAATTTGTTGCCTCTGTGCTTGAGTTTTGGTCATCTTTTGTTGCAGGTAGATGTGGTAGTACTGTGAGACGGCAACCCAACGCACCTCGTACTGCAACTGACGAGCTTTCTTCTTTGCAGACGCAAGTAAGACCACGTCGGCTCTGGCCTTGTGCTCGTCAAGAACTCTATAGAGTTGCTGCAATCATGCATAAACCAGAAGCAAACAAGGCATGAGTTGAGTGATTTAATGATAAACTATGAACGAAACTAAAGACAAGTGATTCAAAAGGGAACTTACCCAAAATTTGGTGATCACGGCCTTAGCGGCCGTCCCGTACCCCGCGTTGCTGCAAGCCTCATAGTGGGCCCAGCTTGTGGCCAAAACACGTAGCTGTGGGTCCCTATCTGGCCGCGGGTAGAATAGGCCAGGCCAAAACTGCTTCAACAGGACAGTGAGAAGGCCGTTCGGTTTACGGCCCTTTCCGCGAAGGATCCAGCTACTGCAAAAGAATCAAAGGGTTGCCATGTGTACAATAAAAAAATGTTGTCATGTGTTGAAAGTATGATTGAGATGCACTTACTCTGTCCCCACAGGTTCAATGAGCCACTTGTCCGCCTCGATAGAATGTGGTGTAGGTACTCCGGCATTACCACGCAGCCACCCCTGCGGAGCACCCGGTGGCAAGTCACACCACAACTCGGGGTCAACCTCCCCTCCACCCTCCTCGCCCTGCTCCTCACCCTCCTCCTCGGCCTCCTCCTCCTCGGCCTCCTCCTCCTCGGCCTACTCCTCCTCGACATCAGGAATATACTCCTCCTCCTCAGACTCAGAAGCTGCATCAGCGTAGGAGGGCATCAAAGAAGACCCTCCTATTTCAGACACGGCCCGGAGTTTTTTGGCCCGGTTGCCTCTCCCCCCCACCTCCTCATCCTCTAGGGGCTCTCCCCCCACCCCCTCCTCCTCTAGGGTCTCCTCCCCCGACCCCTCCACCTCCCTGTGAGGTTCCATCCTCGCGTAGTCAGGAGGGAACCTTGTGGGCTCGTCCACTCCGAGTAAGTCCTCCTTTGGGTTTACTGAGGAAACTGGCACCGCTGGACTTGCCCATGATTAGCAAACCTGCATTGAGAAGAGAATAAACTATTAGTAAGGATATAAAAAAACAAGCATACAGGAAAGACATTAATAACGGAAGAGCACATTATTAAAAGAACATACATTTTCTAGAACCCATATGAATCATCACTATTGTAATCTATTTGTCGACCGGTCTCATCCTCATCGTCACTATCCCGCATATCTTCTTCGTTGTCTGACGGAGGTGGAGGCTCTTCCTCATTGTCAGCGTCAGCGTCTTCATTTAACTTTTCAAGCATAATTATGTCTCTTTGATTCACAACTGCCTCACCATCAATCCGTGTGCCGTCGTCGTTTGGGTCCAGGTCAACATAACCCAAGTCATCATCCTCCTTGTTTCGGACCACGTCATCATGTTCCTCTTGAAAGAACACTCCCTCGTATGTCATGGGGTTTATGTTGTAGTAATCATCATCGTTCGGGTCCGGTAGCTTACCATGTGGCGACACCTTGAACACAACTTCCCAACCCTTTAGGTAGTCTTTCTGGCATGGGTAAGGCAGATAATATACTTGTGTGGCCTGGGTAGCGGCGATAAAGAGATCAGCTCCGGCATAGACGGTTGATGGTTTAACTTCAACTAAACCAACAGAAGGCGTATGTCTCAGACCCTTTTTGGGGTCGAACCATCGGCATTTGAACACAGTGAGACTTAGGTGTTTACGGCCACATTTGAATGTAAGCTCATATATTTTTCCTACCCTTCCGTAGTAATCTACATTATTATCTCCTTCGGTGAAGACTCCGGTATTTATGGTTTTGGGATCAGGCCGACTGTTCTGGTGCTCCTCTGTATGGAAGCGATACCCATTCACATCATACTTTTGGCATGTCATGACGGTAGGGTCAAAACCCATGGAAACCCATCTCAATTCTTCATCCATTGATTCGTTCGGATCATTTCCCTACAAGTTTAATTGAAATTATAGGGTGCATGAGTTTAATTGGAAGTGTGAAATGGGTAATAGGGAAGTGTGAAATATTACTTTCTCCATGAACCATGCAACGAAATTTTTCCTTCCATCAGCACCCTTTCGGAGAAGAGCAAGTGCCTCTGCTTCAGTAGGAGGCAGCATTCCCGTCCACTCTTCCTCAACGAATTGACTACAATAAGAAAAGCGGTATAAGAACTAGGCAAAGTGAACATAATGAATTGACTAAAAGAATGGTGCAAAGGTATTACCTCATCCACTCATCCTCAACTTCCTTGATGTTGTGCAAGATATAGAACATGACATCCTCCCACTCATCTCGTGGCATGACATAAGATGTCGAGCATCCAGCCCTGCCACCTTGCCCGGTGAATAGAGGCAACTTGGGTTTATACTTGGGTTCTTCCGTATTGTATCGAGACACCTTATTGTGCAACATGGGAACATGGTCCGGATCGTAGGCTGTCCTGAGGTCTGCCACCTCCTCTAGGATAACTGCCTCAGCTATGGAAGCTTCAATCTTAGCTTTGTTTCCACATTTCTGTCTCAGATGCTTGTTCTGTCTCTCAGGGCCGTACTGCCAACGATACTACACAGGGCCCCCCAACAATAACTCGTTCGCAAGGTGCAAAATGAGATGTGTCATCGGAGTAAAGAAGCCTGGCGAGAAGATCTTCTCTAGCTTGCATATCAACTCCGGCGCCTTCTTATGCATTTCTTTTATCTTCTCAGGACATACTTCTTTAGCACAAAGCGTTCGAAAGAAATGGCTTAACTCCGCAAGCACACGCCAGACACGCTCAAGAACATAGCCCCGAACCATCACCGGCATAATCCGCTCAATCCATACATGATAGTCATGACTCTTGAGCCCGGTCACTCTGCCCGTTGAAAGATTGACCCCCTTACTTATATTCGACGCATAACCACCAGTGAACTTCATGACGTGTTTCAGCCACTTGAATGCCTCCATCTTATGATCCTTTTTAAGTACGAAGTCAGCATCTGGCTTGAACCTAGATTTTCGACTGCCTGTGGGAGGTTGCATGTGAAGACGTGGTCTATCACAAATATTCTGTTGAAGTTCTTCTTGTCTTCCCTATCAGGATGGTCTGGAGGGAGGAACTATCGATGTTGGTCAAAGGCAACATACTTGCCACCCTTCTTCAGCCAAATGAAAATCAAGGCCTGCATGCACACTGGGCAAGGCATCTTTCCACTTGTACACCATCCGCAGAACAGGGCATAGCCGGGAAAGTCATGCATGCAATACTGTAGCCAAACTTTCATCAAGAAATTTTTCTGCAGATGCCGGTCGTATGTCAACCTCGGGAAGTACCAAGAATGGTGCAAATCATCCACCAACGGCTGCATAAACACACTCAAATTCTTCCCTGGATATTCAGGCCCCAGAATTATAAGCGACAGGAACATGGTCTTGCGTTGCATTATGGCACCGGGAGGGAGATTGAGCGGAATAACAAATACGGGCCAGTAGCTGTATGGATTAGACGACATACCATATGGATTGAACCCATCACCTGTTATAGCAATTCTGACATTCCCAGCCTCTGCTGCTTCCTCCGGGTACTTTATATCGAATGACTTCCATGCTTCACCTTCCTTGTGCCACTTCATCATTTTGGCAGACTCCTCGGTGATGAAAAGGCGCTGCAGTCTTTTTATAAAATCAAGATACCGAAGAACCTTCATAGGGATTTTTAGCTGTCGCTTCTGACCATGCTTATCGACCACCTCAATATACCGAGAGGAACCGCACTTCCTACAGTAGTTGTCATCCGCATACTCATGCCTAAACAAAAGGCAATTCTTTGGACAAACATGTATTTTCTCATAGTCCATGGAGAGCGCCTTCATGATTTTCTTTGTACCGTACATGGTTTTCGGCAGTTCATGGCCCTCGGGCAGGCTGTTAGCCCATACTCCCAGAAATGCTTCGAAACAACCTGGGCTATAGCGGTACTCATCCTTCACTGCCATCAGTTGCGAGATGGCATCCGGCACAGACAGCTTGGCACCCTCATAGAGAGGTTTCTTTGACGAGGCCAAGATTTCCAGGAAGGCCTTTGCGGTTTCCTCCGGCTCCTCCGGTTCATTCGCTAAATGTGACGGACGTGTCGGCTGTGTAGCTAAGAAATCATCTAGCATGTCTCTAACCCCATCGTCCTCATAACCAGCGACGCGTTGTCTTATCACTTCCTCTCTACCACGGTCCAGCTGGGCAAAGTTTATCGGCATATTAAAGTTGGGCATAAGTCCATTCGTGCGAAGGTGCTTAGTCATCACACTCTTATCTCTGCGGATATGTCTCTCACATTTGGCACACGGGCATTCTGGCAGCATCCTCATTGGACTACAGAATATCTCTTTCAAAAACACATCAGTTCTCTCGACCCACTCTGTTGTTACTTGATTCCGACGGAAAAACCCACTATACATCCACTGATTATCTGCCATCTCTGCTTTATTGGAAGCCACACAACAAAATTAATGATTCATTTAAATTACCCACATCAATATTTTATTTGTTACAAGGTTGACGAGAAACGACATTTAATCCACCTACATCTCTAATAGGTAAAGATGGGTCCTAATCCCACCCGAGAATGTGTAGATTGAGTACGGTCCATGCTCTACCCCATTCCGAGACAAAATTTCGGCAACACCTCCCCGCTGTTCTCCAAATACACGTCTCGGCAAAATGCCGAGAGAATGTGCATCCGGAGAACAACAGGGAGGCACCGCCGAAATCCTGTCTTGGAACGGGGTAGAGCATGAACAACGTACCCAATCTACACATCCTCGGGCTGTCCATGGAAAGCGCTGGACAATCCGAAAGAGCTGCGGTGATAAATATGCAATTGAATGCATATTTATCGATGCAACCCTTTCGGACGGGAGACCTAGGTTACGCGACTTGATGTGAAAATTCAATCTAGTGACATGGAAAAAAGTGGACAAGGTCATGGAATTGTTGCTCACCCTCCGATGTAGTCGATCAAAGGAGAGGGACAATCCTGGACCAACACCTCCAACATCGACGATCACTCCACGAAGATGGAACACCACAAATCCTGTTAATTACACCGAGTGAAAAAAAATTAGGTCATCACATCACATTAAGCATTGATACTTTTAACTATGAAAAAAATCATGTTTCGTCAAGTGTCAAATTTTGTCGTTCAATTTTTTTAGCAAGATCATCATGATTAAATAACCACTCATCATATCATAATTTTGTCCGGTTCAATTTTGTCACGTGTCCAATTTTGTCCGGTTCAATTTTTGTCAAGTGTCCAATTTTGTCCGGTTTAATTTTTTTGACAAGATCATCATCATAAAAATAACCACTCATCTTATACCAATTTTGGAGCACAACTCAAATGACAAAATCATCATGATAAAAATCTAACATCCAACATCCATCATCTAACATCCATCTAACATCCAACATACAACATCCAACATCCAACATCTAACATCTAACATCCATCTAACATCCAACATCCATCCATGCATTCATTCATCCATGCAACAGCAGCAAAAAATGAAAAAAATGAAGAAAAAAAGTATCTCACCGAGAGGGGCGTGGCACGGGGCGCGGCGGTGGAGGGGATGGTGAGGCAGGGGCGGTCGGGGACGGGAGGGACGGGGCCGGCCGGAGCCGCGACCGGCTGCAGCAGCCGCGGGGTCGGGGGAGGCCGGGGCCGCAACCGGCTGCAGCAGCCGCGGGGTCGGGGGAGGCTGAGGCGGCACGAGGTCGGAGGAGAGGCCGGGCCAACGGCGGGGTCGGGAGAAGGCTGGGACTGCGGGGTGGAGACGGAGGCGGCGGCGGGTGTGGAGGCAGGGGCGGCGACGCGGCCGGGGGAGGGGGTGTGCAGGAGAGGGCCGTGCGGCGGCGGCGGAAGGTCGGGGTGGAGGGGGGGCGGCGGCGGCGCAGGTCGGGGTGGAGGGGGGCGGCGGCGGCGCAGGTCGGGGTCGTGGGGTGCGGCGGTGGCGCGCTGGTCGGGGTGTGGGGGTAGAAAGAACGAGTGGCTTAGCTGCGCGCTGGTCGCTCCGAGTGGATAAGGGAGACCTATGCCGACGGCTAAGCCGTCGGCATAGCTGAGGTCGCCACGTGGCACCTATGCCGACGGCTTAGCCGTAGGCATATTTTTTTTCTTTGAATGATACATGATATATAATTATATTAAAAATAATACATGGTATATAATTATAATTATATATTTTTTTTGAACCGAATTTTTTCTATGGTCAGCAACATTTCTTTATTATATAAATATTTGCTAAATTGTACTAACAAAAAATGTACATTGTGTTAAAATATTTCGAAATAAATTGAGGGGGGCAACATTTCTTTATGATATAAATATTTTCTATGGTCTCGCGAAAGGTGATGCATAGGAAGGCAACTGAATGAGGGATACCGTTACCGAGTGCCTGATTCGGTAACTATGCGAGTGCCTGATCCGTGAGGGGGGGCACACCCCAGAGACGCGTGCCGCCTCTTCGGACATGCCACAACACCACCCCGCATGTATGAGGGCCCGGTACGGTGCTCCGATGGCATTGCTACCCCCCAGGGCCCCCGTCCCGCCTAACCCTGGACCGGTTGACCACGAGATCTAGCCCTTTGACTTCTCACGGACGGGCTTTGACCAGTGGACCTCTCCACCCGGTTGTGTCAGTTCGGCCCATAGGTACACCCGGGAGCAACATCCAGGCAAAACCCACAGCTACATCCACTCCGTGTAGACCCGACGCGTCTGTTTCCCCCCTCCAGGTGCCGGTGGCGGCGCCGTCCGTGAGGGGGGCCATGCACCGGAGACGCGTGCCGCCTCTTCGGACATGCCACAACACCACCCCGCATGTATGAGGGCCCGGTACGATGCTCCGGTGGCATTGCAACCCCCCAGGGCCCTCGTCCCGCCTAACCCTGGAGCGGTTGACCACGAGATCTAGCCCTTTGACTTCCCACGGACGGGCTTTGACCAGTGGACCTCTCCATTCGCTTGTGTCAGTTCGGCCCATAGGTACACCCGGGAGAAACATCCGGGCCAAACCCACAGCTACATCCACTCCGTGTAGACCCGACGCGTCCATTTCCCCCCTCCAGGTGCCGGCGGCGGCGCCGTCCGTGAGGGGGGCCACGCACCGGAGACGCGTGCCGCCTCTTCGGACATGCCACAACACCACCCTGCATGTATGAGGGCCCGGTATGGCGCTCCGGTGGCATTGCTACCCCCCAGGGCCCCCGTCCCGCCTAACCCTAGAGCGGTTGACCACGAGATCTAGCCCTTTGACTTCCCACGGACGGGCTTTGACCAGTGGACCTCTCCACCCGGTTGTGTCAGGTCGGCCCATAGGTACACCCGGGAGCAACATCCGGGCCAAATCCACAGCTACATCCACTCCGTGTAGACCCGACGCGTCCATTTCCCCCCTCCAGGTGCCGGCGGCGGCGCCGTCCGTGAGGGGGGCCACGCACCGGAGACGCGTGCCGCCTCTTCGGACATGCCACAATACCACCCCACATGTATGAGGTTCCGGTATGGTGCTCCGGTGGCATTGCTACCCCCCCCCCCAGGGCCCCCGTCCAGCCTAACCCTAGAGCGGTTGACCACTAGATCTAGCCCTTTGACTTCCCACGGACGGGCTTTGACCAATAGACCTCTCCACCCGGTTGTGTCAGGTCAGCCCAGAGGTACACCCGGGAGCAACATCCGGGCCAAACCCACAGCTACATCCACTCCGTGTAGACCCGAAGCGTCCGTTTCCCCCCTCCAGGTGCCAGCGGCGGCGCCGTCCGTGAGGGGGGGCACGCACCGGAGACGCGTGCCGCCTCTTCGAACATGCCACAACACCACCCCGCATGTATGAGGGCCCGGTATGACGCTCCGGTGGCATTGCTACCCCCAGGGCCCCCGTCCCGCTTAACCCTGGAGCGATTGACCACGAGATCTAGCCCTTTGACTTCCGACGGACGGGCTTTGACCAGTGTACCTCTCCACCCGGTTGTGTCAGGTCGGCCCATAGGTACACCCGGGAGCAACATCCGGGCCAAACCCACAGCTAAATCCACTCCGTGTAGACCCGACGCGGCAGTTTCCCCCCTCCAGGTGCTGGTGGCGGCGCCGTCCGTGAGGGGGGCACGCACCGGAGACGCGTGCCGCCTCTTCGGACATGCCACAACACCACCCCGCATGTATGAGGGCGCGGTATTACGCTCTGGTGGCATTGCTACCCCCCAGGGCCCCCGTCCCGCCTAACCCTGGAGCGGTTGACCACGAGATCTAGCCCTTTGCCTTCCCAGGGACGGGCTTTGACCAGTGGACCTCTCCGTCCGGTTATGTCAGGTCGGCCCAGAGGGACACCGGGGAGCAACATCCGGGCCAAACCCACAGCTAAATCCACTCCGTGTAGACCCGACGTGGCAGTTTCCCCCCTCCAGGTGCCGGTGGCGGCGCCGTCCGTGAGGGGGGCCACGCACCGAAGACGCGTGCCGCCTCTTCGGACATGCCACAACACCACCCCGCATGTATGAGGGCGTGGTACGACGCTCCGGTGGCATTGCTACCCCCAGGGCCCCCGTCCCGCCTAACCCTGGAGCGGTTGACCACGAGATCTAGCCCTTTGACTTCCCACGGACGGGCTTTGACCAGTGGACCTCTCCATCCGGTTGTGTTAGGTCGGCCTAGAGGGACACCGGGGAGTAGCATACAGGCCAAACCCACAGCTAAATCCACTCCGTATAGACCCGATGCGGCAGTTTTCCCCCTCCAGGTGCCGGTGGCGGCGCCGTCCGTGAGGGGGGCCACGCACCGGAGACGCGTGCCGCCTCTTCGGACATGCCACAACACCACCCCGCATGTATGAGGGCGCGGTACGACGCTCCGGTGGCATTGCTACCCCCCAGGGCCCCCGTCCCGCCTAACCCTGGAGCGGTTGACCATGAGATCTAGCCCTTTGACTTCCCACGGACGGGCTTTGACCATTGGACCTCTCCATCCGGTTGTGTCAGGTCGGCCTAGAGGGACACCAGGGAGCAACATCTGGGCCAAACCCACAGCTAAATTTACTCCATGTAGACCCAACGCGGCAGTTTCCCCCCTCCAGGTGCCGGCGGCGCCGCCGTCCGTGAGGGGGGCCACGCACCGGAGACGCGTGCCGCCTCTTCGGACATGCCACAACACCACCCGGTTGTGGTAGGTCATCCGATATATATATAAAAACTTGGGAGCAAAGTCCCCTTCGTATAGACCGCAGATACGGCTGTTCCCCATTCCAGGTGCCGGCTAGCGGCGGCACCGCTCGTGAGGCGGGTCACACCGCTGTGTACAGAACCGAAAAATAATGTATGTATGCTTATTAACACGTACTATTGTAAGTTAGTCAAATAATAATATTTAAGAAAACATAAAATATAGCTATGAAAAAAAAGAAAAAAAAACTAACGAGTGGAGGGGGTGACAGGGAAGTGGATAAGGGAACTATGAAAAAAAAAAGATCGATGACATGGTAAAAAAGGAAAAAAAACTATGGAAAAAATATAGCTATGAAAAAAACAAAAAAACAAAAAAAACTATGCCGACGGCAAAGCCGTCGACATAGCTGCGGCATAGGGCAGATGGCCGACGCACTGCGGATCAGTGATGTGGCATCTATGCCGACGGCAGCCGTCGGCATAGGTGGTGGTCGGTGCGCCTCGGAGCGATGACGTGGTAAGGGCATATATGCCGACGGCCTGCCGTCTCGGCCGTCAGCATAGACCGGAGGCCGTTAGCCGCACGGCACGAGCGGGATCGCCGGGCCCACAACTATGCCGACGGCCCATATATGCCGACGGCCGCTCTAGGCGTAACTTGGGATAAGCCGACGGCTCTTCTGCGCCGACGTGGGCCGTCGGCATAGCTCGGGATAGCCCGACTGCTTTATTATGCCGACGGCCTGGACATGGCTGTCGGCATAGCCCATACAAGGCCGACGGGGGCCGTCGGCATATATATGGCTGTCGGCATAGGGCCCTGTTCCGGTAGTGTGTGCCTCATCAAACATGCGGTTCAAACAAAAGAAATAATGCGTGGGATGAGACTAACGCCGGTCAGATGGATATAGGAGTATTTGTTATTTTCCATTTCCCATATTTTCCAACAAATATAAATAGTAGTTGAAAAAATAAATGAAGCTGTGTATGTAGCATACGCGGCAAATGTCCTTTTAACCACGACAAACTGTAAGCCGAGTGTAGAACAAAATATGAAGTTCATCAATCATTTACACAATAACGAACAAAACAAACTAAAGTACAAGAAAACAAGATCAAACCATGACAAGATCATCCAAATTTACATCTTAATAGAAAATAGAAAAAAGGAAAAGATCTCTGTAGTGAGTTTTGGGATTCCTGTAACCGATCAAAACAAAATGATCAGTTAGCTTAGTCCCCATATGACATCCAAGTCGGGTGGTCCACGGTGCCAACATCGGAGTATGCTATCAATCAGTCGCCTACATACACAACAACGGAATGATCGGTTAGCTTAGTCCCCATATGACATCCAAGCCGCGTGATCCATGGTGCCAACACCGGAGTATGCTATCAATCAATCGCCTACATACATAACAACGGCTGAACAATCTAAGTCCACAAAGAACCGGATCAACAAACTTAAATTCATATCTTACACAGTACAAAAAGAACAAAATGATCCCTTTCTCGCTTCTTGTATCCATATCTCTGTTGAACTGTGTATTTCGTGCGCTTCAAAAAAAAAAAAGCTATGTATTTCTGTTATGAATATAATGGAAAGGGGCAAATCCCGGTTAGAAAAAAAGAAATAACGAAATGATCACTATGAGGATTTTGGACATACGAGCATGTGCCTCATCAAACATGCGGTTCAAACAAAAGAAATAATGCGTGGGATGAGACTAACGCCGGTCAGATGGATATATTTGTTATTTTCCGTTTCCCTTTTTTTCCAACAAATATAAATAGTAGTTGAAAAAAGAATCTAAAGCACGAATCTCCAAGAAACTTGCAACGGTAGATACCTAGGCACGGTAGGTCCTCCCGGATACGAATGGGAATCGCTCGCTCTGTCGTCTTATCTGTATACGCCAATCCATACTAACTTACCCAGTCGGACTCGGAAAGTCCCCGATCAATATAAGCACGGGAGGAAGCACGGCGTCGATGCACACAGCAAGCGCTTCAGCCACGAGGAGCACAGGAGATACGTACCATACATACCGGCCACTCCATCAGAACAATCGTCTGCATGGCCATGGCCGTGAACGATGAGATGTCGCGCCGGTTCCTCCCCTGGGGCCTTCCCCTCAGGAGCGGTTCTGGGTACAGGGTAACCCCGAGGCCGAACGAGCCCGTCTATGTCACCGGCGCCTACCTGCTCGACTCCGAGAGCGCTGTCGGCCAGGGCGCCGTGGACGCCTGCGTCCATATCGACACGCGGAACCTCCTTAGCGCGTTGCTGTCGGCGGAGAACCCCCGCGTGGAGCTACAGACCCCGGTGCCGCTGGAGATGGACAAGGAGTGTTGCTTCCACGTGGTGCCTCATGGAGGCGATTCTGACGCCGCACCAGACAGGGACGACGATGCGGACACCGGCCTAGACGTCGACGCCGACGCCGATGATGACGCCGATGCCGACGCGGTTATCGTCATGTTCGAGGGCTTCCTTGTTACTCCGCAACCTCTTGACACGGAGGAGGAGGAGGATGACGATGACGTGGGAGAGGAGGAGACTGGCAGAGACGACGACGATGAGTACGAGGAGAAGGAGGAAGAAACTGACGGCGAGGTTGCCCAAGACGTGGCCTGGGCGAGCAGTGCCGGCGGCAACGCCAAGGAGCTTCGACAGGTTGTAGCTATAACTATGGCATTCCTAGGCATCCTTTTGTCTGTCTCTATGTTAGCATTCCTCGGATTGATAATGTAATCGTGAATCCATCCACGGGTGAACTGCGTCGTCACTTGCATTTGATTTGAAGGTAAAACCGTGACGAATCATTGTGTTGGTTTAATCGAAGAGGAAAGCGTATGTTCTAGTATTGTGTAATTCCTGCATCCTTTTGTTTTCTGGTTGGTGAATGTGGCTCTGAGGTTTCATATATGCTCATTGTCACCTTAAAAAGTCTATAGGGGCATCTCTGATGCGACCCTCAAATCAAATGTATATGTTAGAAATAATCCGAGGCCCAGAGTTGATCTATTACAGACCAAGCATTATTTTGGTTTCTCGTTGGTGAATGTGGCTGTGTGATATGAGCTTGAAGATGCTCTGCTCGGCCTGCTTATGCAGGAAGAGCTCTACTGGCAGCATCGTCGCAGCCTCTCTTGGCTTCTTAAGGGGGGCTCGATTACGGCCTACTTTTTTTGCTATTGCCAATGGCTGGCGCAGGAGGTGTTCTATTCTCCGGCTTTGTATCAACGGGGAGGTGGTGGCTGACTCCGAGATCACCAAGCGCCACATCTTTTCTTTTTTTTCTGATCTTCTCGGGGCTAAGCGCCCGGCTGTTGTGCGCATCTCTTCGGATTTGTGGGCGTTGAATGAGATGGTCTCTGCGGATGATAATCTTCTGCTTTTGATCCCTCTCTCTCATGACGAAACTGACTTGGTGGTCTCTTCGTCTATATCTAAATCCGCTCCTGAGCCTGACGGATTTTCTATCTCCATCTTCAAGAAATTCTTGCCGGTCCTCAAATTCCTTGTCTATGCTATTATCATCGGCTTCCGCTTGGGTATGGTTGACATCTCAGACTAAGCTATGCGGTCGTCTCTCTCCTTCCTAAGGTGAAGGGGGCTGATTCCATTAAGCTGTTTAGGCCTATTGCCCTCATCAATAGTATTGCCAAGTTTATTTCTAAAGGTCATGCTAACTGATACATATCCATCGTATCTACCTTTCCAATCACTTTTGCTCTTTTTTTGGACTCCAATTTACATGATTTGACTTAAACTAACCCAGATTGATGTTGTTTTCAGCAGAATTGTCATGGTGTTGTTTTTTGCAGAAATCAAAGTTCTCGGATTAACCTAAAAATTTACGGAGAACTTTTGTGAATTATATAAAAAATACTGGCAAAAAAATATCCCAGAAGGGGCGGCACCCAGGAGCCACAAGCTCAGGGGGCACACCCTGCAAGCTTGTGGCCCCCCTAGACCTTCGGCAACCCTAAGTCCAACTTCATATATACCTATTCGTCAAGAAAAAAATCAGCGAGAAGAATTCATCGCGTTTTACAATAAGGAGCCGCTGTCACTTCCCGTTCTTCATCGGGAGGGCTGATCTGGAGTCCGTTCAGGGCTCCGGAGGGTGCAATACATCGACGTTGTCATCACCAATTCATCTTCGCCGCCAGTTTCATGATGCCCACCGCCGGGAGTGAGTAATTCCTTTGTAGTCTTGCCGGACGGTGATGAGTTGAATGAGATTTATCATGTGATCGAGTTAGTTTTGTTCGGGCTTGATCCCTAGTACCCAATATATTCTGAGATTGATGGTGCTATGACTTTGTTATACTTAATGCTTGTCACTAGGGCCGAAGTGCCATGATTTCGTATCTGAACCTATTATGGTTGAATATATGTGTGATCTTGATCCTATCTTGCAAGTTATATGCATATATTACGTGTTTTGATCTGCATTCCCCAAGGTGACAATAAATGGAGTTCTTTCTAGTGGTTATCGTAGTTTGAGGAGTTCATGTATTCACTAAGTTTTGATCCGCATTCCCCAAGGTGACAATAATTGGAATTCTTTCCGGTGATTATCGTAGTTTGAGGAGTTCATGTATTTCCTAAGTGCTAATGCTTTGTTCTGGTCTCTTTTATAAGGATGCCTTAATATCCCTTAGTTTTCTTATGGACCCCGCTGCCATGGGAGGATAGAAGAAAAGATGGCATGCAAGTTCTTTTCCATAAGCACGTATGGCTAAATACGGAATACATGTGTATATTACATTGATGAATTGAAGCTAGTTCTATGTCGCTCTAGGTTATAACTGCTAAATGATGAATATCATCCAACACAATTATCCATCGCTGATCCAATGCCTAAACTTTTCATATATTGATCTTTGCTGAGTTATTTTCACCGTTGCTACTGTTATGATCACTACAAAATTGCTATTGTTCCTATTGCCACTGTTATCGTTACTAGCATACTACTTTGCTACTGATCACTTTGCTACAGATATTAAGTCTTTTACGTGCGATTGAATTGACAACTCAACTGCAAATGCTTGCGAATTTTCTTTGGCTCTTCTTGTGTTGAATCAATAAATTTGGTTCAGTACTCTAACCTCAAAAACTCACTACTAGGTTAAACCCTAGTAGCAGCGCTTGAAATATACATAGGAGTAGCGCTGGGTCTAGCGCTACTGCTAGCGCGCTACAGCTCAGTTGTAGAAGTAGCGCTAGTATGGGCAGCGCTACTGGTAAGTATGGTTAGCAGTAGCGGTGCACTGACTAGCGCTACTGCTAACTCTCTGTAGCGCTTGAACAAATGAAGCGCTACTAGTAGGTGCTTCCAGCGCTACTACTAGTATTCCTGCTTTCACAGGTTTACACTCCCTCTACGTATTTGTGATGTATTTATACAGGCTGTATACAGTAGTTTCATTAGATCATACTAAACATACACTATTCTCATCATATCATAGACAACAGTAGTCTCGTCATACCATCATCATCATCATTTTCAACACAAATATCATCACATCTCGAAAATAGCCATACGCAAGTCATGTCATGTCTCGAATAAGTGCAACTGCATGGTCATGGCACACACACAAGTTTCATCATCTCTATCTAAACCATGATGTAGAATAGAAGAGCGATCAGCATGAGCAAGAGCGCGACTATGTTGTACTTGAGGCACCGGCGGTCCCGCCCCGGCTCTTGCCGGAGCTTCCACCTCAAGTACTACTTTCCGCTTCGGCTCTACTGTCGAACCCTCTGTGGCTAGCACCTCGGTACTTGTCCACCTGGGCCTGAGCGTCTGGCTAGTGGTCATAGACTCCTGGAACCCTCCCAATGAACACGGCGTAGCAGTCCTTCGCCATCTCTGATCTATGTACCTGCATCGTCAGTTGATGAATTGAACGATAATATGCAACATAATGTACTTAAGAAAACAAAGACGCATAATTAGAAAAATACAAGCAACTTATAGTAAACATAAATGACGAAGTTCCTCATACCCAAACTAATTAACTAGAGCGATCTATGCTAGTTCAGGACCACGTGGTTTAATTGCATCACATAGTTTCGCCGTGCATACATTCAAAGTTTTGTTATAGAAAGACAATAGTGACACATTGTCATCGACAATTAGTCCTCCATGTTGGCGGTCCAATCTTCATACTCAGGGAGGAAGCACTCGAGCTTCTTGAAAGGCTTCTGGTCCAGATGCTGAGCGCCTAGCAATGCTCGGACATCAACCCGCGTGATTGACCCATGGTAGAGCATCCCCGTTGGTTCGAGGACCTGCTTCATGATCACTTGGGCAAGTTCACACTGTACGTGACAAAACTCAGCTCGGATTCGATGATCCAGTGTCTTTCCTATGCTTGTGGCCCAGCTCACAATCTCGGCATCTTCGGTAGTAGCTGACATGCGAAGGTGTTGATTATCCCTTCTATACTCGAGTAGGTGATGCATGAGGTAGAATCACCAGCCTTACCGGTGTGCGGTTGCTGGATGCGGCAGAAGTCGGTCTTATGGCGAAAAACTAGCATGTTCTTCCTGTGCCTTTCCACCTTGATATATCCACCAGACAGGCTGAAGGTTAACAGGGCACTATTGAGAACACTCTTTACGTGTGTGTAATCCTTTTTCTTGAGGTTCTTCGATGAGTCCAAGTACATATCATGGGAGTCTTCCGGGTACAGAACGATGAGGACGGCGCCGCCCGCGCTGTGCAAATTAAGTACACCTCAAATTAGACTCCATGCTTGCAAAGTAATGATTAACACTTATGAAAGGATATGTGCGGATGACTTACGTGGGATAATAAGGCAGGAGAATCGCTTCCTTGTCCTTATTTGCAATCATGAATTCACTGAGGTACTTGCTCGCATTGGTGCTCTTTGCAAACTGCCAAGAAGCTCTCGTGCATATAGTACGGGTCCGCGACGCAGATATATTTATGTTCTCGATCCTGATGAAGTAGTTGAGATACAACGCATACATGCGGATGAACTAGAAATCGACCTTGGTCATGTGGAACATGTCGTAGATGTAGTCAAATCACAGGATGAACTGATTCGCGGGCCAAGTCTTGACGTACAACTTCCCGCCCGGCACATGAGCCGCGTAAAGCGGGTATCCTGGTTTTTCCGTGATAAGAAGGCTTTTCTCTCTGGCCAACACATCTTCATGGAGTCTCCTTAGATCATTGTTCAGTATGTGCTCTTCTTTGGCAAGTAGGATCAGCTTGCCGGCGACATGAAAACGCATCACTCCTTTGACAGGTATTCTGTCTACCACCCGGGGCTTCAGAGGCAGCTGGCTGCTTGAAGCAGATATGGCCCTTTAGGGTCTTTCCTGTCCGGTCTCCTACTTTGCTTCTTGGCGGGTGGTGGTAGTGAGCCCACCATACCTTCCTTAACCACTACCCCCAGTGTCATCGGGCTAATCAGTGGACGGCCCTCGGGGTGTTGCTGGGTAGGGGTGGCATCTGGAGTCGTCTCCTATGAGGATCGCTTGAAGAGAGACTTTTTTCATTCCACCTTAGGACGTTCCGGCTCCGGCAAATCAGGCAACATCAAGTCATCATCTCCATGCTCATAGCCTGAGTATTCATTATCCCGAGCCATCAATCCTCCATCATCATAGGCGGTATTGAAATACTTGTCTGGGTCATCATCTGAAGGAAATATGCCCTAGAGGCAATAATAAAGTTATTACTTATTTCCTTATGTCATGATAAATGTTTATTATTCATGCTAGAATTGTACTAGTCGAAAACTTAGTACATGTGTGAATACATAGACAAACATAGTGTCACTAGTATGCCTCTACTTGACTAGCTCGTTGAATCAAAGATGGTTAAGTTTCCTAGCCATATATATGAGTTGTCATTTGATTAACGGGATCACAACATTAGGAGAATGACGTGATTGACTTGACCCATTCCGTTAGCTTAGCACTTGATCGTTTAGTATGTTGCTATTGCTTTCTTCATGACTTATACATGTTCCTATGACTATGAGATTATGCAACTCCCGTTTACAGGAGGAACACTTTGTGTGCTACCAAATGTCACAACATAACTAGGTGATTATAAAGGAGCTCTACAGGTGTCTCCGAAGGTACTTGTTGAGTTGGCGTATTTCGAGATTAGGCTTTGTCACTCCGATTGTCGGAGAGGTATCTCTAGGCCCTCTCGGTAATGCACATCACTATAAGCCTTGCAAGCAATGTAGCTAAGGAGTTAGTTACGGGATGATGCATTACGTAACGAGTAAAGAGACTTGTCGGGAACGAGATTGAACTAGGTATTGAGATACCGACGATTGAATCTCGGGCAAGTAACATACCGATGACAAAGGGAACAACGTATATTGTTATGCGGTTTGACCGATAAAGATCTTCTTAGAATATGTGGGAGCCAATATGAGCATCCAGGTTCCGCTATTGGTTATTGACCAGAGACGTGTCTCGGTCATGTCTACATAGTTCTCGAACCCGTTGGGTCTGCACGCTTAAAGTTAGATGATGGTTATATTATGAGTTTATATGTTTTGATGTACCGAAGATATTTCAGAGTTCCGGATGTGACCACGGACATGACAAGGAGTCTCGAAATGGTCGAGACATGAAGATTGATATATTGGACGACTATATTCAGACACCGGAATGGTTCCGGGGGTTATTGGATGTATACCGGAGTACCGGGGGGGTTACCGGAACCCCCCGGTTGGTTAATGGGCCTCATGGGCCCAAAGTGGAGCAGAGGAGGGGCGGCCAGGGCAGGACGCGCGCCCCCTCCCCCTCTAGTCCGAATAGGACAAGGAGGGGGGCGGCGCCCCCCTTTCCTTCCTCTCCTCTCTCCTCTTCCTCCCCCCTCTCCTACTTGGACAAGGAAAGGAGGGAGTGCTACTCCCGGTGGGAGTAGGACTCCTCCTTGGCGCGCCTCCTCCTGGCCGGACACCCCCTCCCCCTTGCTACTTTATATACGGGGGCAGGGGGCACCTCTAGAGACAACAATTGATCCTTGAGATCTTTTAGCCATGTGTGGTGCCCCCTCCACCATATTCCACCTCGATAATATCGTAGTGGTGCTTAGGCGAAGCCCTGCGTCGGTAGAATATCATCATCGTCACCACACCATCATGATGATGGAACTCTCCCTCGAAGCTCGGCTGGATCGGAGTTTGAGGGACGTCATCGAGCTGAACGTGTGCTGAACTCAGAGGTGTCGTGCGTTCGGTACTTGATCGGTCGGATCGTGAAGATGTATGACTACATAAACCGCGTTGTGCTAATGCTTCCGCTTTCGGTCTACGAGGGTACGTGGACAACACTCTCCCCTTTCGTTGCTATGCATCACAATGATCTTGCGTGTGCGTAGGAATTATTTTTGAAATTACTACGTTCCCTATCAGTGGCATTCGAGCCAGGTTTTATGGGTAGATGTTATATGCACGAGTAGAACACAAGTGAGTTGTGGGCGATACAAGTCATACTGCTTACCAGCATGTCATACTTTGGTTCGGCGGTAGTGTTGGATGAAGCGGCCCGGACCGACATTACGCGTACGCTTACGCGAGACTGGTTCTACCGACGTGCTTTGCACACAGGTGGCTGGCGGGTGTCAGTTTCTCCAACTTCAGTTGAACCGAGTGTGGCTACGCCCGGTCCTTGCGAAGTTTAAAACAACACTAACTTGATGAAATATCGTTGTGGTTTTCATGCGTAGGTAAGAACGGTTCTTGCTCAGCCCGTAGTAGCCACGTAAAACTTGCAACAACAAAGTAGAGGACGTCTAAGTTGTTTTTGCAGGGCATGTTGTGATGTGATATGGTCAAGACGTGATGAGATATAAGTTGTTGTATGAGATGATCATGTTTTGTTGAAGTTATTGGCAACTGGCAGAAGCCTTATGGTTGTCTCTTTATTGCATAAGATTTAAGCGCCAAATAATTGCTTTACTTTATCGCTATGCGATAGCAATAGTTGCAAGAGCAATAGTTGGCGAGACGACCATGTGACGACATATTGATATAGATCAAGATGATGGAGATCATGGTGTCATGCCGGTGACAATAGAGATCATGACAGTACTTTGGAGATGGAGATCAAAGGCGCAAGATGATCATGGCCATATCATGTCACATATTTTGATTACATATGATGTTTATCTTTTATGCATCTTATTTTGCTTAGTTCGACGGTAGCTTTATAAGATAATCCCTTACTAAAATTTCAAGGTATAAGTGTTCTCCCTGAGTATGCACCGTTGCGACAGTTCTTCGTGCTGAGACACCACGTGATGATCGGGTGTGATAAGCTCTACGTTAAAATACAACGGGTGTAAGACAGTTTTGCACACGCAGAATACTCGGGTTAAACTTGATGAGCCTAGCATATGCAAATATGGCCTCGGAACACTGGAGACCGAAAGGTCGAGCATGAATCATATAGTAGATATGATCAACATAGTGATGTTCACCATTGAAAACTACTCCATCTCACGTGATGATCGGACATGGTTTAGTTGATTTGGATCACATGATCACTTAGATTTTTAGAGGGATGTCTATCTAAGTGGGAGTTGTTAAGTAATATGATTAAATTGAACTTTAATTTATCATGAACTTAGCCCCGGTAGTATTTTGCAAATTATGTTGTAGATCAATAGCTCCTGTTGTTGCTTCCCTATGTTTATTTTTGATATGTTCCTAGAGAAAAACTCTGTTGAAAGATGTTAGTAACAATGATGTGGATTAGATCCGTGATCTGAGGTATATCCTCATTGCTGCACAGAAGAATTATTTCCTTGATGCACCGCTAGGTGACAGACCTATTGTAGGAGCAGATGCTGACGTTATGAACGTTTGGCTAGCTCAATATGATGACTACATGATAGTTTAGTGCACCATGCTTAACGGCTTAGAATCGAGACTTCAAAGACATTTTGAACGTCATGTACCATATGAGATGTTCCAGGAGTTGAAGTTAATATTTCAAGCAAATACCCGAGTTGAGAGATATGAAGTCTCCGACAAGTTCTATAGCTAAAAGATGGAGGAGAATTGCTCAACTAGTGAGCATGTGCTCAGATTCTCTGGGTACTACAATCGCTTGAATCAAGTGGGAGTTAATCTTCCAGATAAGATAGTGATTGACAAAGTTCTCTAGTCACCATCACCAAGTTACTAGAACTTCGTGATGAACTATAGTATGCAAGGGATGACGAAAACAATTCCCGAGTTCTTCGTGATGTTGAAAATCGACGAAGGTAGAAATCAAGAAAGAGCATCAAGTGTTGATGATTGACAAGACCACTAGTTTCAAGAAAAGGACAAAGGGAAAGAAAGGGAACTTCAAGTAGAATGACAAGCAAGTTGTCACTCCCGCGAAGAAGCCCAAAGCCTGAAACTGAGTGCTTCTACTACAAAGGAAATGGTCAATGGAAGCGGAAATGCCCTGAATATTTGGTTGATAAGAAGGATGGCAAAGTGAACAAGGGTATATTTGATATACATGTTATTGATGTGTACCTTACTAGTGTTTATAGTAGCCCCTGAGTATTTGATACTTGTTCGGTTGCTAGGTTTAGTAACTTGAAACAGGAGTTACAGAATAAACAGAGACTAGTTGAGGGTGAAGTGACGATGTGTGTTGGAACTGGTTCCAAGATTGATATGATCATCATCGCACACTCCCTACACTTTCGAGATTAGTGTTGAACCTAAATAAATGTTATTTGGCGTTTGCGTTGAGCATGAATATGATTTGATCATGTTTATTGCAATATGGTTATTCATTTAAAGTCAGAGAATAATTGTTGTTCTGTTTACATGAATAATACCTTCGATGGTCATACATCCAATGAAAATAGTTTGTTGGATCTCGATCGTAGTGATACACATATTCATAATATTGATGCCTAAGGATGCAAAGTTGATAATGATAGTGCAAATTATTTGTGGCACTGCCGTTTGGGTCATATCAATGTAAAGTGCATGAGGAAACTCCATAAAGATGGACTTTTGGAATCACTTCATTATGAATCATTTGATGCTTGCGAACCGTGCCTTTTGGGCAAGATGACTAAAACTCCATTCTCTGGAACAATGGAACGAGCTACTGACTTGATGGAAATGATACATACCGATGTATGCGGTCCAATGAGTGTTGATGCTCGTGGCGGATATCGTTATTTTCTAACCATCACAGATGATTTGAGCAGATATGAGTATATTTACTTAATGAAGCACATGTCTGAAACATATGAAAAGTTTAAAGAATTTCAGAGTGAAGTGGAGAATCATCCTAACAAGAAAATAAAGTTTCTACAATATGATCGCTGAGACAAATATTTGAGTTACGAGTTTGGCCTTCATTTAAAACCAATGTGGAATAGTTTCACAGCTCACGCCACATGGAACACCACATTGTAATGGTGTGTCTGAACGTCGTAACTGCACTTTATTGGATATGGTGCGATCTATGATATATCCTACTGATTTATCACTATCATTTTGGGGTCATGCATTTGAGACAGTTGCATTCACATTAAATAGGGCACCATCAAAATCCGTTGAGACAACGCCTTATGAACTGTGGTTTGGTAAGAAACCAAAGTTATCGTTTCTTAAAGTTTGGGGCTACAATGCTTATGTGAAAAAGTTTCAACCTGATAAGCTGGAACCCAAATCGGAGAAGTGCGTCTTCATAGAATACCCACAGGAAACTGTTGGGTACACCTTCTATCATAGATCCGAAGGCAAGATATTCGTTGCTAAGATGGATCCTTTCTAGAGAAGGAGTTTCTCTCGAAAAGAGTGAGTGGGAGGAAAGTAGAACTTGATGAGGTAACTGTACCTACTCCTTTATTGGAATGTAGTTCATCACAGAAATCAGTTCCAGTGATTCCTACACCAATTAGTGAGGAAGCTAATGATATTGATCATAAAACTTTAGATCAAGTTACTACCAAACCTTGTAGGTCAACCAGAGTAAGATCCACACCAGAGTGGTACGGTAATCCTATTCTGGAGGTCATGTTACTTGACCATGGCGAACATACGAACTATGAGGAAGCGATGATGAGCCCAGATTCTGCGAAATGGCTTAAGGCTATGAAATCTGAGATAGGATCCATGTATGAGAACAAAGTAGGGACTTTGGTGGACTTGCCCGATGATCGGCAATCCATAGAAAATAAATGGATCTTCAAGAGGAAGACGGACGCTGATAGTAGTGTTAGTATATCCAAAGCTTGACTTGTCGCAAAACGTTTTTCGACAAGTTCAAGGTGTTGAATATGATGAGATTTTCTCACTCGTATCGATGCTTAAGTCTGTCCGAATCATGTTATAAATTGCCACATTTTATGAAATCTGGCAAATGGATGTCAAAACTGCAGTCCTTAATGGATTTATTAAAGAAGAGTTGTATATGATGCAACCAGAAGGTTTTGTCAATCCTAAAGGTGCTAACAAAGTGTGCAAACTCCAGTGATCCATATATGGACTAGTGCAAGCATCTCGGAGTTGGAATATACGCTTTGATGAGTTGATCAAAGCATATGGTTTTATACAGACTTTTGGAGAAGCCTGTATTTACAAGAAAGTGAGTGGGAGCTTTGTAGCATTTTATAAAACTATTTGTAGATGACATATTGTTGATTGGAAATGATATAGAAATTCTTGATAGCATAGAAGGATACTTGAATAATTAAGCATCAAGATCTTTAGAGATAGATCGCTTGATGGGATTTTTCAATGAATACATACCTTGATAAGATTTTGAAGTAGTTCAAAATAGAACCATCAAAGAAGGAGTTCTTGCCTGTGTTGCAAGGTGTGAAGTTGAGTAAGACTCAAAACCCTACTATGGCAGAAAATAGAAAGAGAATGAAAATTCATTCCCTATG
This sequence comes from Triticum aestivum, assembly GCF_018294505.1. Lineage (NCBI taxonomy): Eukaryota > Viridiplantae > Streptophyta > Magnoliopsida > Poales > Poaceae > Triticum > Triticum aestivum. The sequence goes on from NC_057813.1 coordinate 605,051,131, forward strand.
CCTCAGTCATAGGTTCTATAAAGTATGATATGCTGTGTACCAGAACTATTGTATACCTTGCTCTGAGTTTGGCAAGGGAGTACAATTTTGATCTAAGAATAGATCAATGGATAGCGGTCAAGAATATCCTTAGTGAGGACTAAGTGAAAGTGCAACTATCCCTAGGTGCTTTTGGTAATTCCTAACAACATATAGCTCATTGAGATAACATCATTCCAAGATGAACATTTCAGGAAAAGCTCAATGAATGGCATGGCATGGATGAGGAAAGTGGATCCCTCAAAATACTAAGGTTAAAAGAATTGGCTCAAGCTCAAAAGCTCAAGACTCTACATTTTATATTTTAGTGATCCAAGATCACATTGATTTTATAGGAAAAGCCAATACTATCAAGGAGGGATCAGGTGTTGTTTAATGAGTTTCTTTCTCCATAGTGCTTAGTGGTATGCTCCAAAAACCCTGAACTACTTTATCGTATCCACATATGACCCAAACCAAAAGTCAAACTCGGCCCCACCGATTCTTTCTATCCGGCGCCACCGAGTTCAGATGTCATAGCCACTGCCACAAACCCTAGGAAAATCGGTCACACCGATAGGGATCTAGGTCTCACCGAGATGGGATTGTAATCTCTCTGTTTCCCTTCATAACGTTTCAGTACCACTGAGATGAGCGATCGGTCCCACCGATATTGCAATGTAAACTCTCTGTTTCCTTTTCGTAACATTTCAGTCCCATCGAAATGAGCGAACCGGTCCCACCGAGTTTACCTGACCAACTCTCTGGTTAGCTTATTACCAAAATCGGTCTCACCGAGTTTGTGTAATCGGTCTCACCGAGATTACGTTATGCCCTAACCTTAACCATATCGGTCCTACCGAGTTGCATGTCGGTCCCACCGAAAATCCTAACGGTCACTAGGTTTACTAAATCGGTCTGACCGAGTTTGTTGATTCGGTCCCACCGAGATTGGTAAATTCTGTGTAACGGTTAGATTTTGTGTGGAGGCTATATATAACCCTCCACCTCCTCTTCATTCGTGGAGAGAGCCATCAGAACAAACCCACACTTCCAACTTGCCGTTTCTGAGAGAGAACCACCTACTCATGTGTTGAGGCCAAGATATTCCATTCCTACCATATGAATCTTGATCTCTAGCCTTCCCCAAGTTGCTTTCCACTCAAATCTTCTTTCCACCAAATCCAAATCCTGTGAGAGAGAGTTGAGTGTTGGGAGACTATCATTTGAAGCACAAGAGCAAGGAGTTCATCATCAACACACAATTTGTTACTTCTTGGAGAGTGGTATCTCCTAGATTGGCTGGGTGTCACTTGAGAGCCTCCGACAAGATTGTGGAGTTGAACCAAGGAGTTTGTAAGGGCAAGGAGATCGCCTACTTCGTGAAGATCTACCACTAGTGAGGCAAGTCCTTCGTGGGCGACGGCCATGGTGGGATAGACAAGGTTGCTTCTTCGTAGACCCTTCGTGGGTGGATCCCTTCGTGGACTTGTGAAACCGTTACCCTTCATGGGTTGAAGTCTCCATCAACGTGGATGTACGATAGCACCACCTATCGGAACCACGACAGAAACATTTGTGTCTCCAATTGCGTTTGAATTCTCCAAACCCTTCCCCTTTACATTCTTGCAAGTTGCATGCTTTACTTTCCGCTGCTCATATACTCTTTGCATGCTTGCTTGAATTGTGTGAAGATTGCTTGACTTGTGCTAAGATAGCTAAAATCAGCCAAAGACTAAAATTGGGAAAAGGATAAGTTTTTAATTGCTCAAGTAGTCTAATCACCCCCCTCTAGACATACTTCCGATCCTACAAGTGGTTTCAGAGCTTTGGTGGTCATAGCCTTGGTTTCACAACCTAGGAGAGTATGGCGTCTAGCGAGGGAAATTATCACCGTAGAGGTCCTTACTTTGATGGTACGAATTTTGCTAGTTGGAAGCATAAGATGAAAATGCATATTCTCGGACATAACCCCGTCGTTTGGGCTATTGTGTGTATTGGCTTGCAAGGTGAATTCTTTGATGGGAGAGAACCGAACCGTGAAGCTAGCGCTGATGAGTTGAATATGCTGCAATACAACGCTCAAGCTTGTGATATCCTCTTCAACGGATTGTGCCTCGAAGAATTCAACAAAATCAGCCGTCTTGAGAATGCAAAGGAAATTTGGGATACTTTGATTGATATGCATGAAGGTACCGACTCCGTCAAGGAATCCAAGTTGGATGTGCTCCAAAGTCAACTTGACAAGTTCAAAATGAAGGATGGTGAAGGTGTTGCTGAAATGTACTCTAGGCTTGCTCTTATCACAAATGAGATTGCGGGCTTAGGAAGTGAAGAGATGACCGACAAATTCATCATCAAGAAGATCCTAAGAGCATTGGATGGAAAATATGATACCGTGTGCACATTGATCCAAATGATGCCCAATTACAAGAATCTCAAGCCGACGGAGGTCATTGGAAGAATTGTTGCTCCTGAGATGTCACTCAAGGATAAGGAGGAACTACATAACAAGTCAAGTGGTGCTTGCAAAGCCTCATGTGAAGACCCTACATCATCAAGTGAGAAACAAACCTTCAATGAAGAATTGAGCTTAATGGTGAAGAACTTCAACAAATTCTACAAGAGTAGAAGCAAAGAGAGAAGCTCCAAGTCAAGGTCCTACAATGACAAAAGATCTTCTAGTCGAGAGCGCAATTGCTACAATTGTGGGAGACCCGGACACTATTCCAATGAGTGTACGGCACCCCACAAAAGAAGAGAAGAATCACCCAAGAGGAGAAGTAGAAGAGAAGAATCACCACCAAGAGAGAGGAGGAGTAGAGATGATCGTTATGAACGAAGAACATCCCGGAGAAGCAAGGATTCGGAAAGGAAGGACAAGTCATCAAGGAGCTACACAAAACGAAGACATCAAGCTCATGTTGGTGAATGGGTATCCGGCTCCGACTCCGACAATCACTCCGAGAGAAGCTATCACTCCGACTCCGAACATACTCAAGATGAAGGTGTTGCCGGTCTAGCACTTGTGTCAACCAACTCCTACGACATATTTGATTCACCAAATGAAGGACTTGGAAGATGCTTCATGGCTAAAGGCCCTAAGGTAACACACCCCGAGTATGTTGATTTCAATAGTGATGAAGATGACTTGTTAGGTGATGATGATTTACTTGTTGACAACTCTAGTGATGAATACTATGATGAAACGTCAATTAATCATGCTAATCAAGATAAAATGAATGACAATGATAAGGAGAAGATTGAGCTTCTTACTAAAGAACTAAACACTCTTAAGTTAGCTCATGAAACTATCTTAGAAGATCATCGAGAACTTTTAAGGACTCATGAGAAATTACGCTTTGAAAAGCTCAACCTTGAGCAAGAGCATGAGTTCTTAAAGGCAATCAATGATGATCTCCGTAAGAAAAGTTCTTCTTACATTGCCAAGCGTTTACTCTTATCTACTTACATGCCTCAAGTCAAGTCCATTAACAAAAACAAGAAGGATTCTTCCTCTAGTAGTAACAATAATCATGCTAAATCCAATATTGTTGCTTCTAGTAGTTCTCTTGATTCCACTAATGATTCTCTTAGCCAAGTTACACTTGAGCAAGAAAATAGCTTATTGAAGGGAATTATAGAGAAAGGTGTTTACAAGAGCCTTGCCGGGAGTAAGCAATTTGAGGAAATTGTACGCAAGCAAGGAAGGCACCGGAAGAACCAAGGTGTTGGTTTTGAACGAAAGTTCAATGCCAATGGAGTTGAGTGGGAAGAAGATCAATATCCCAAGACGAAGTTTGTTCCTCAACAAGAGAAGTATGATCCTACTTCCTTCAAGGGGACACAAGCTCAAGATGATCTTCCACCACAAGACCACAAGCAAAAAGGCAAGGACAAGCTTCAAGAGGAGATTGATGCATTTGAAGAAGCTCCTAAGGCCTTGGTCAAGTGGGTTCCCAAGACTACGTCAAGTTCTACTTCATCAAGTACGACTACAACTCCAAGGATTCCCATCAAGATGATGTGGATCCCGAAGAAGAAGAACTAGAGAGTTCTTGAGGGTGACTCCGCCAACATACTTCACTCATATCTTTTTGGCAACAACAAGTGCAATCAACTTCCACATCTTGCACTAGTTCAAGGAGTCACAAACCCTCTTGTTGGTAAGACAAGGGACAAGGTAACCTAATGCTTTCATGGACATCATCTTGTGTGTGCATCACTCTATGTCTATGGATATACTTGTTTGTTCCTTGTGGGACTAACCCGTGTAGGTATTGAAAGTGCAACTCACTCCAAAGGATTGCTCCAAATGATCTTCATCAACATTGAGCATCCACATCTTCAACACCTACATGAAGTCATCATCGACAAAACCCAAGGTTAGTTCATCCCTCTAAGGGGGGATCTCACATCTAGGGGGAGCTTAACTCTAAGAATTGAGTCAAAGCAACTCTAATGGTGTGAACACATCAATGCATTATGTAAAAGTGGTAACCCCACTTGAGCTTAAACGATGAGTATGACCTATGATCAAATGTTCTCATTTGACTCCTAAGTCAATATACTCATATATAGATGACCTAGTCATCGCCAATTGTTTGATAGATGCTAGAATTGGTTGTGCATGCTTTGCCACATATTTCATTTGCCATTTTATTGTGTGAGCATGTTGGTTGCATATTTAACTCATTCGAGGACATCCACTTGTTGCTTTGATTGATTGGCTTCTTTTTCTTTTGCCAAGTGGATGAACAAGAATGCCTAAGAACCTTCTCTAGCTATCTATGCTTTTCTTGTCTCAAACTCTATTCATGCTACATCACAAAATTTGATCAAGTCAGATTCGAACCACTCTGTGTGAGGAGCACTCGGAGTCCCCGATTCGTCATACACTTAAACTTCCAAAACTTCTTTGTGCGTTTCGGTCTGACCGATTCTTCCATTTCGGTCATACCGAGATCACTAAGTCGATCTAGGTTTTTAATCTCGGTGCAACCAATTTGAACATTTCGATCACATCGAGTTGCCGTAACTGTCAACAGTTATGCACCTCGGTGCCACCGAGTTGTTCCACTCGGTCACACCAACAGGGTCGGGCTATATATACTCACGGGCAAAAATTTGGAAACTTTCTCCAAACTCCTTCGCCCGCGCATAGCTCGCTCTACCTGCAGGGTCTACAGATCGTCCTCCTCGTTGCCAACCGCCTCTAGTCGCTGGTCTCCACCGCCGTCAATCGAATTCAACCCCGCCATTGCCGCCGTAGCGAGTTCATCACCAAGCTAGGGTATGGACTCGATCACAGTGCTATCCCCGTCTGATTCCTAGCACATTGTGTTCATCATGATTCTTGCCACGATTGAAACAATTATATCCAATCAAAACAATCCATAGATTAGAAGTGAATTGGAAATTTAGGGTTAGGTTTCCGCCGAAACCATCTCGGACCCACTGAGTTGTAGAACTCGGTTCCACCAATTCGGCTAAGGCCATTCCATATGTGATTCTCAGTCTGACCGAGAATTGCAAATCGGTGTGACCGAGTTCAGGACTTTGTGAAACCCTAGCAGTCTCGGTGCCACCGAACTGTGACTCGGTCTGACTGAGTTCACTAGTTTAGGTTCCAAAAGCTACTTCGGTATCACTGAGTTTGCAAATTGATTGATTCGAAATGCTTTCTGTGGGAAAGTAAACTAAGTTTGTGAATCATTCTTTTGCAAAAACCTCTGTATTTTGTGATGCTCATCCACTCTATCTCATCTATATCTACTCATAGGGTCTGCAGTCAGTGTTTGCAATATGTCTGATCAAAGTGACAGCCAGAACCAGTCAGAGGAGCAGATTCACATGAGTGAGGGCACTAGTCCCTCTAGCACCTCAGATGATGGCAGCAGGAATACCCCAAGCAACTTGCCCAAAGCTGCCACCAGGGCCAGAAAGAAGAAAACCTCAGAATCTGAGGATGAAGACTATGTGGCAGTTGAGGATGAGGCCACTTCCAAGAAGAAAGTGCTCAAGAAGGAATATGGCATAGCTGCAGCCACCAAGCCAGGTCTAAACAGGAAAGTCCCTGCCAAGAGGACACATATGCTGAAAGTCAGAGCATCAACTCAAGTATCTGAGAAATCTGATCCCAAAGAGGCTGCTGCAGAAGGGAAGAAGAGGATGTAAAGGGTCAAGAAGACCATGGCCAGATTGTTGGACAGCCTTCCATGATGGAAGAGGAAGAGGAAGAAGAGGCTGCTGCTCCAGCACCCAAGGCTCAAAAGCTTATGGGTGATGCTATTAGGTCAGGGGTTGCATCATAAAAGCCCAAACAAGCACCCAAAGCTGCCTCCAAGCCCAAGACTGCACCTAAGAGGAATACCAGAAACATATCTGCTGCTGAAAAGAACAAGGCTCCAGTGCCTGAAACTGCTGCTGAAGAAGAAGAAGATGCAGAGCATATCTTGAGGAAGTTGAAGCCAAAGATTCCAGACCACAATGATGCTCATCCTGTGGCTGAGAACATGAAGCTGAGGAAGGATGCAGGACTCAGACAGTGGAGGTTTTCTGATCCTTATGCTATCAGGAGAAGGATTGCTGTTGACTACAAGTTCCACACTAAAGAACAGCAGGATTTCTATGAGACAGTGTTGCTGGACAAGAAACCTATAGTTTGTGACATGAGGTGGGTAGACTGGACCTACATGAAGGAGAATGAGGAACACTATCCTGGTGTGTATGGCAGTTTTAGTGCTTGTGGAGTTGCAGACTTTGTTGGGCAGAAGATCAGAAAGTGGAATGATGAGCTCATAATGCAATTCTACTCCACAACACACTTCTATCCAGATGGCAGGATAGTATGGATGTCTGAAGGTACTAGATACCAATCAACTATTGAAGAATGGGCAAATCTGATCAATGCACCTAAGGAGAAAGAAGATGACTTGGATGCCTATGCCAAGAAGAAGATGGATCACAACACTATGGCACATATGTACAAGGAGATCTCAGATGCTGCAGTTGAGACACATAAGTTTGGATCTGTACATTATCTTCTGTCAGGACTGCCAACCATCAACTAGATCCTCAGGCATACTCTCTTGCCCAAGTCAGGTGACCACAACATGATCAGAGGCCATGCAATAAACTTGCTACACTTATTTGAAGTGCCATAGAAGTTCAAGGTCATGAGCCTCATAGTTGAGACTATCAAGAGGATAGCAGCTGACCAGAAGAGAAGCTGTGGGTATGCCCCACAGATCCAGGAGCTGATTAAATCCAAGATGGGCACGGGCACATACTTGTTGGACAAGGATCACATTGCTATCTATCCAGATTTTGAGGACAACCAAATGGTTATGGATGAAGATGAACCATCTTCTGTGCATGCTCAAGCAAAGAAGGAGAAGGCAAGGACAGAGAAGGCTACCAAGATGCCAACAATGGAAGAGGCATCTCGGTACTTTTTGAAGAGCAAACAAGATCAACTAGCCTACTTGATTGCATCCACTCTGAGGATTGAGAAGGGGATGGCCACCTTGACTCAAAACCAGGAGAGCCTGGAGAGGATCATGGAGCAGAAGTTCTATGACTTGGATGTGAAGGTAACTAAGATCCAGTCTGTCGTTGAGCAGCTTCAGGATGATATGCAGGAGAGGAAGGGCAAGACAACCACTGATGCATTTGCCAGAGTGCCTAGAGCTCAGAGATCAGTTGCAGTGCTAGTGACAGACACCAAAGCCACTACATCTGCACCAGCTACAGCTCCTACAGCTTCAGTGCCACTAGCTCCAGCATCTACTCCACAAGCTCCAACTTCTTCAACTGATGCTTTCGTCCTTGGAGTCCTATCTACACCATCACCTGAAGATCAAGCCTGAGAGTCGATTTAGTACTATGCATTTTCTATGAACTTTTTGGTAACTTGTTGCCAAAGGGGGAGAAAAATGTATAGATCATAGGCTTCGAGAGAGAGTGCCGCTATTTGTTCTCTCTTGCTTTGGTGGTTGAACTTTATTTGCTTGTTTGATATACTTTTCGTCTGTGTGATACCTGGATGATCATGTGTTTGATCATATGCTAAATTTATGCTTGTTGGATGACACTATCCCATCTATCTCTATATGATCGTTCACTTTGCTTGGTGATGAGTGCATGTTTTCAATCTTTATTATTTTGAGCGCTCCACCAAGATGTATGTGACATGGAAGAGTAACCCATGAGCCTAACTCTTTGTGCATTTGCAGTCCAAAGTAAATCTTAAACTATGCACAAATTTAGGGGGAGCTCTTGCTTATCACATACTTCTCAAAGCGACAATGTTTTTCACTCTTATTATTATTTGTCGAAGCTTTGATCTATATGTTGTCATCAATTACCAAAAAGGGGTAGATTGAAAGTGCAACTATCCCTAGGTGGTTTTGGTAATTCCTAACAACATATAGCTCATTGAGCTAACATCATTCCAAGATGAACATTTCAGGAAAAGCTCAATGAATGGCATGGCATGGATGAGGAAAGTGGATCCCTCAAAATACTAAGGTTAAAAGAATTGGCTCAAGCTCAAAAACTCAAGACTCTACATTTTATATTTTAGTGATCCAAGATCACATTGAGTCTATAGGAAAAGCCAATACTATCAAGGAGGGATGAGGTGTTGTTTAATGAGTTTCTTGCTCCACAGTGCTTAGTGATATGCTCCAAAAAAACCTCAACTACTTTATCGTATCCACATTTGACCCAAACCAAAAGTCAAACTCGGCCCCACCGATTCTTTCTATCCGGCGCCACCGAGTTCAGATGTCATAGCCACTACCACAAACCCTAGGCAAATCGGTCTCACCGATAGGGATCTCGGTCTCACCGAGATGGGATTGTAATCTCTCTGTTTCCCTTCGTAACGTTTCGGTACCACCGAGATGAGCGATCGGTCCCACCGAGATTGCAATGTAAACTCTCTGTTTCATTTTCATAACATTTCAGTCCCACTGAAATGAGCGAACCGGTCACACCGAGTTTAGCTGACCAACTCTCTGGTTAGCTTATTACCAAAATCAGTCTCACCGAGTTTGTGTAATCGGTCTCACCGAGATTACGTTATGCCCTAACCTTAACCATATCGGTCCTACCGAGTTGCATGTCAGACCCACCGAAAATACTAACGGTTACTAGGTTTACTAAATCGGTCTGACCTAGTTTGTTGATTTGGTCCCACCGAGATTGGTAAATTGTGTGTAACGGTTAGATTTTGTGTGGAGGCTATATATACCCCTCCACCTCCTCTTCATTTGTGGAGAGAGCCATCAGAACAAACCTACACTTCCAACTTGCGGTTTCTGAGATAGAACCACCTACTCATGTGTTGAGGCCAAGATATTCCATTCCTACCATATGAATCTTGATCTCTAGCCTTCCCCAAGTTGCTTTCCACTCAAATCTTCTTTCCACCAAATCCAAATCCTGTGATAGAGAATTGAGTGTTGGGGAGACTATCATTTGAAGCACAAGGGCAAGGAGTTCATCATCAACACACCATTGTTACTTCTTGGAGAGTGGTGTCTCCTAGATTGGCTAGGTGTCACTTGGGAGCCTCCGACAAGATTGTGGAGTTGAACCAAGGAGTTTGTAAAGTCAAGAAGATCGCCTACTTCGTGAAGATCTACCGCTAGTGAGGCAAGTCCTTCGTGGGCGACGGCCATGGTGGGATAGACAAGGTTGCTTCTTCGTGGACCCTTCATGGGTGGAGCCCTCCGTGGACTCGCACAACCGTTACCCTTCGTGGGTTGAAGTCTCCATCAACGTGGATGTACGATAGCACCACCTATTGGAACCACGACAAAAACATATGTGCCTCCAATTGCGTTTGAATTCTCCAAACCCTTCCCCTTTACATTCTTGCAAGTTGCATGCTTTACTTTCCGCTGCTCATATACTCTTTGCATGCTTGCTTGAATTGTGTGAAGATTGCTTGACTTGTGCTAAGATAGCTAAATCTGCCAAAGACTAAAATTGGTAAAAGGATAAGTTTTTAATTGGTCAAGTAGTCTAATCACCCCCCCCCCCCCCTCTAGACATACTTCCGATCCTACACTAAGGAAATATTTATCGATTATGGAGGTGATAAAAGAGCCCTTCGTAAAGAGTTACATCGGTGTAAGCTTTTACACCGATCCAGATGACTCTAAGTCTCAATCTGGATACATATTGAAAGTGGGAGCAATTAGCTAGAGTAGCTTCGTGCAGAGCATTGTAGACATAGAATATTTTCAAAATACATACGGCTCTGAATGTGACAGACCCGTTGACTAAACTTCTCTCACGAGCAAAACATGATCATACCTTAGTACTCTTTGGGTGTTAATCACATAGCGATGTGAATTAGATTATTGACTCTAGTAAACCCTTTGGGTGTTGGTCACATGACGATGTGAACTACGGGTGTTAATCATATACGGATATGAATATTGGTGTTAAATCACATGATGATGTGAACTAGATTATTAACTCTAGTGCAAGTGGGAGACTGAAGGAAATATGCCCTAGAGGCAATAATAAAGTTATTATTTATTTCCTTATTTCATGATAAATTTTTATTATTCATGCTAGAATTGTATTAACCAAAAACTTAGTACATGTGTGAATACATAGACAAACATAGTGTCACTAGTATGCCTCTACTTGACTAGCTCGTCGAATCAAAGATGGTTAAATTTCCTAGCCATAGACATGAGTTGTCATTTGATTAATGGGATCACATCATTAGGAGAATGATGTGATTGACTTGACCCATTCCGTTATCTTAGCACTTGATCGTTTAGTATGTTGTTATTGCTTTCTTCATGACTAATACATGTTCCTATGACTATGAGATTATGCAACTCCCGTTTACCGGAGGAACACTTTGTGTGATACCAAACGTCACAACTTAACTGGGTGATTATAAAGGAGCTCTACAGGTGTCTCCAAAGGTACTTGTTGAGTTCGCGTATTTCGAGATGATTTTTCACTCCGATTGTCGGAGAGGTATCTCTGGGCCCTCTCGGTAATGCACATCACTATAAGACTTGCAAGCAATGTAGCTAATGAGTTAGTTACGGGATGATGCATTACATAACGAGTACAGAGACTTGTCGGTAATGAGATTGAACTAGGTATTGAGATACCGACGATCGAATCTCGGGCAAGTAACATACCGATAACAAAGGGAACAACGTATGTTGTTATGCGGTTTGACCGATAAAGATCTTCGTAGAATATGTGGGAGCCAATATGAGCATCCAGGTTCCTCTATTGGTTATTGACCGGAGACGTGTCTCGGTCATGTCTACATAGTTCTCGAACCCATAGGGCCTGCATGCTTAAAGTTAGATGACGGTTATATTATGAGTTTATATGTATTGATGTACCAAAGATAGTTCGGAGTCCCAGATGTGATCATGGAAATCACGAGGAGCTTCGAAATGGTCGAGACATGAAGAGTGATATATTGGACGACTATATTCGGACACCGGAATGGTTCCGGGGGTTATCGGATGTATACCGAAGTACCGGGGGGTTACCGGAACCCCCCGGGGGGTTAATGGGCCTCATGGGCCCAAAGTGGAGCAGAGGAGGGGCGTCCAGGGCAGGCCGCGCACCCCCTCCCCCTCTTGTCCGAATAGGACAAGGAGGGGGGCGGCTCCCCCCTTTCCTTCCTCTCCTCTCTCCTCTTCCTTCCCCCTCTTCAACTTGGACAAGGAAAGGAGGGAGTCCTACTCCCGGTGGGAGTAGGACTCCTCCCTGGTGCGCCTCCTCCTGGCTGGCCGCCCCCTCCCCCTTGCTCCTTTATACACGGGGCCAGGAGGCACTTCTAGACACAACAATTGATCCTTGAGATCTATTAGCCGTGTGCGGTGCCCCCCTCCACCATATTCCACCTTGATAATATCGTATCGGTGCTTAGGCGAAGCCCTGCGTCGGTAGAACATCATCGTCGTCACCACGCCGTCGTGCTGACAGAACTCCTCCCTCGAAGCTCGGCTGGATTGGAGTCCGAGGGACGTCATCGAGATGAAAGTGTGCTGAACTCGGAGGTGTCGTGCGTTCGGTACTTGATCGATCGGATCATGAAGACGTACGACTACATCAACCGTGTTGTGCTAATGCTTCCGCTTTCGGTCTCTGAGGGTACGTGGACAACACTCTCCCACCCCGTTGCTATGCATCACCATGATCTTGCTTGTCTGTAGGATTTTTGTTAAATTACAACGTTCCCTATCATCATCATCCTCCTCCATATCATCATCAGCATTTGCTTCTTCGACAACGGGGGCGACGTCATCTGGCACTAATGGAGGCTCTTCCTCATGTCGTACGCTATCACCCCCCACGAAAGGTGCAGGTAATTTGGTAGGTGGGGTGGTGTTCATACCTTCTTGAGAAGGTGGCGTTGGTGTGATACTGGGCGCCTCGAGACGAACAAGAGACTTTGGCCAAGGCAAGAACCAGCTCTTGCATGCGCCAATCCTCGTAGGGGTCTCCTCCTCATCGACTGGTACCAGAGGAGGCAAATCTTGAAGACGCCATCGAGCATCTCTCAGTTGTGGAACATGCAGTCCTTCAGCTTCGAGATTGTTGCCTTTCCCATGGCCACCTTCTGGCCCTTGATGCCGTAGAGTAGGGTGCACGGTGTATCGTCGGCCTACGAAGAAGACATGTCTGTGACATCAAACAACCGGAAGGCAATTGAAATGGAAGACTATAGACATGCTGGAGAAAAGGGTATGACACATAATTACCGTGAGGGCGCCGAGCTCAGCCAGCGGCGGTGGCCCACCGAGCATGCCAGAGACGGAGGTCGGGCTGCTATGAATAGGAGAGAGACCCTTTGTTGGTGATTTGGTGTTCGCTGAACTGCTGCCGACAAAGCTAGGAAGGGGAACTGTGGGTTTGGATATCTCTTCAACCAATCATAAATTGCCAGAATCAAGCTAGCCACCGCGTCAGTGACCGCTGCATTGACTACCCCGAGCAACTCTTCTTTGGTCTCAGCTTTAGTCTTATTGACCGTAATCGCGACCTTCTCATTGATGGTTTGCTGAGTGACGACCAACCGTCTCTTCCTTCTTTCCTTTGGCTCGTCCTGGTAGCACATCTTCCATGAGGCGCCATCTCCGATGTCGTGCACACGTCCATAGGACGGCGGCTTGTCCACCGGGACCTTTTCAGTATGTTTAGGGCCCGGTTGAATGGGGTGTCCCACTTGGGCCTCGCCGACGACTGTGATGACTCGTCACTTTCGGCTGCCTTTAGATATTGCTCTTTCTGCAAAAGGAACATGGATGGTTTACTAATGTGACAAAACTTGTAGTCGAATGGATTGGAAGCTAATATGATAATGTGGTAATATAACAATTACGAGAAGTCTCATGAACTCCCTCGTGTCCGGGTCCGTGTAAAAATCTTTTTGACGCGGTCCCACATGTACCGGTCCCTGATCCAGTCATGCTCTACCGAGTCAGTGAACTCCGCTAAGGGGTCTGGGATTCCATGACTTTCACATTCGGCATCCTCCTTGGCCCATACGTGCCTCTTCCCCTCGTAACCATGGCTTCCAAGGCGGTGGGGAGGCATGTTCTTGGCCTTGAGTGCCCTCATTTTCTCCTACCTTTTCTTGACTTCTTCTTTATCGCAATTGTCCTTCAAATTTTCAAAGTCCTCTTCCGTTATTGACGGATTATCAGCATGAATCTGTGGCAACCCGGCTCAGAGCAACCGGTTTACCTTGTATTGCACGCCCAGAGACCATGTCTTCTGGCACACACAACATCTTGGTACGTTATACAACCGCTTTATTGATGCTAGCGGAACATAGTTCATATTACAACAAGTTAGGAGGCCAAGCGGCACACACGGTGCGGCTGAACAATATGTACATTATTTAATGAATATAAGGGGGCCACCATCATGAAGACTACGCGGCAGCGGAACAATGACGAAGCGGGACTCCATAGCACAGGGACACCAATGTGAACATGATCTAGACTCGACCAGCACTCCGTTCCAACGAACCTTTCGTGAAATCTAGCATGACATGCTAGGTCAGTACATTGAATGTACTTGCAAGCTCACAACAAGCATAAACATAATGACAAACAATATCATGATATTAACAAATTTAATCATCAATGCAAAATCATGCTATGGATGTAGTGAATCAAATCTCGTGCCTCAAGTCCCACGGACTTGCTTACCAACAGGTTACCATGTAACCAAATGGTGATCTTTCTCAGATCACAAATGGACCAACAACTTGGTCATCAAACGGGTTGCCACGCAAGCAAACGGTGATCTTTCTCGGATCACAAACGGATCAACAACTTGGTCATCAACATCAACATGGTTCTCCGACCATCCTCTTTCCAATAGTGCCATGTTATTAAATTAGTGTGCAAGATTTATTTAAAATGTTGACCCATGGTGTGACTACTTTCCAGCGTGCCCGTAACTGTGGACTCGGCTATCGATAGATTTAATACACTCTGCAGAGGTACCACACTACCCACACGAAGGAACCCATGGCCTCGCACTCCCATTCGGGTGGACCAACGGCATTCCAACAAAACCCCTCCACTGCCACGGCACTCTCCCGGCCACTCCGACTAACTCCCCACTGTGCTAAGTCATGGGTGGCCCCGTGTCTACCCCAGACACCAACGGCCACCGTCGTGGCAAAACAGCCACATCGTGGCAAAATGGTCCCAAACGGGGACAAGGTACCATAACAACATCAATGGGCACACAAGGTTATGTCTGCTTACCGGTTCAGGGTACCGCACACCCATAACCTTCCCTCGTTGGAGGTACCGACCAGAGGCATGACAACAGACCGAATAAAGGCCTTGCCATAAAGGCAAATGTGGTTGCGCTAGAAAAACTCGATGCAGGGGCACCATGATCCGATCAATGATATGTTCAAGTTGATTTATTATCAGGTTCAACTTAAAATAAAAATGACAGGTGCCATGACATGCCATGCAAATGCACTCATATAACATGCTTCACTAATCATCAAAACCATACCAGGTCAACTTATATCAAGCACTATTCAAACAGTTCAGAACCTCATGGCACTTTTCTGGTCATGTTTATGCAGCAACTAATCATGGCAAAAACATAGCATAATAATTTTCTTACTCAAGAAAATATTTTTCAAACTAGTCCTCTTTATAAGAAAATTATTTTTCCATAGCCTATCATCACTTATAATAACTTAAATCTAACTTAGTTAACTCTTAACTTTCTGTAAATCAACATACCCACATGAATAAGCTTGCAACAGAATGAAAATAATTATTTAAATAGGTGATTTAAATACATGAACTAATTTAACCATTGAAGTTGAAAAATAAATCACAAATATTGCAATGGCACCATGAAAATGTTGTTGTGGCTTGCCTTAGTGCAAATGAGGGTCACACACTCCCTGGTGATCCTCAAGACAAGCTTCACCTTCTGAAAACAATTATAAACACAAAAATAAAACATCAAGAACCCTTCTGAAATTTACCAGAAAATCTAGCCGTAGGGGAAAGTCCCATCTTTGGTGTGCTACTAGAGATTTTCATACAGAACCCAATGCAAAAAGAATCAATTCATTTGGACTTAAGGTTAAAAAGTTGTGGTTGTTTGAAGTGTTCTGGAATTATTTCAATTTTGCATTTAAATAAACAGAACTGGGGGGTGATGTCGAAGGCGTAAACCCCGCGGGGAACCTCCACTAATACCGCTTCGGGTGCATCCAGAGTGGATGACTAGCGGGCCCCGCTAGTCAGGTGAGAGGGAGGGGAGAGAGAGACAGAGGGCAGCGGGGCTCCGCCGGAGCACACGCCAGCGAGGAGGGTGTCTTGGCCAGAACTAGAGGGAGGGATTGAAAGAGGGGACGGAGGCGCACCTGCCCATACCCGTAGGTTAGCTAGGGGTGGTCGGACGGCATCGGAAATGGCCTCTCCAGCGGCGACAGAAGGCAGAGGTCGTCGGAGTTGAAGACGACGGTGACTAGAGGCAGCACCAAGGGCTCCAACCGGGCGGAACGGCACCACGGAGGCACGGTGGAGGCCCTGGAAGGGTCGCCTGAGCTTGGGAGGTCCTAGAGTGGTGCGGACAGACAAAGGGGATCGACGACGAGCTCGAGCTCGGGGACGGCGGCCCGAGGCCTGCCCGGCCTGGCCACAGCTTTCTACAAGTTTGTGGAGTGTGTGTGAGGAGTTGATGATGCTCGAGGTGGCTGGGGGGGTTTTACCTCCATCAAGAGGGCCCGAACCTGGGTAAAACATCGTGTCCCTTGTCTCCTGTTACCATCCGCCTAGACGCACAGTTCGGGACCCCCTACCCGAGATCCGCCGGTTTTGACACCGACAAAGAGGCTTCCCAATCTCCTCCTATTATTTCTTATGATGAATCAGGTAACGAGGAGGAGCTTTCCATTCAACCAATCTCATCAATAAGGAGATCAAAGAGGAAGGTTGAACCAACACATAATGTGAAGAAGAAAAAGAAAAGAAGGAGCAACAAAGGTAAAAAGGTATCCCTCCCAAAATATGTTGCTCCTACTACTACTTGTGATGATGATAATTGCTATACTATTGGTGCTATCCATATTTTTAATGATGAGAGTGATTATGCTTATGATATGAAAGGGCCCAAGCTTGGGGATGCTATGTTTAATGAAGATGATATTTTAGCATCCCAAGTTTTGATATGCAAAGTTGTTATGATGATAGTTGCCTCCTACCTATGATGATTATATTGATGAAAGTGGGTTCGGAAGAGTGTCAACTTTAGGAAGTAGTGATCCCACTATTTTGGAGGATGTTGAATTTTATTGTGATGAATATGAAAGTGGATTTGGAAGAGTGTCAACTTTATTTAGTGATTCCACTATCTTGGGAGAGGTTTCAATCGATTATGATGAAAACGAAGTTGCTACTTATGATGATTATTGTGATAAAACTTATGCTATAAAAAGTAGTGATGATTATATTTACAAATCTTGTCATGATTATGATTACCCTTTTTCTGAACATTACTCTTTTAATGTGGAAACAATTTTTAGTGTTCAAGTCTCTTATGATACTCCTACTATTCCGAATGAGAAGAATTTTGCTTATGTGAAGAGTATTAAAAATTCTATGCTTGTAGATCATGAAAGGAATGATTTAGGTGCTGGTTATATTGTTGAATTCATTCATGATGCTACTGAAAATTATTATGAGAGAGGAACATATACTTGTAGGAATTGCAATAATGTCAAGTTTCCTCTCTATGTGCTTCAAGTTTTGAAGCTATGCTTGTTTTACCTCCCTATGCTAGTTGATTATTGTTCTCATAAGTTAACGCTCACAAAATCCCTATGCATAGGAAGTGGGTTAGACTTAAATGTGCTAGTCATATGCTTCATGATGCTCCCGTTATGTTTCAATTCTTATCTTTTATGTGAGCATCATTGTCATCATCATGCCTAGCTAGAAAGACATTAAAGAAAAGCGCTTGTTGGGAGACAACCCAATATTTATCCTTACTGTTTTTGTGTGTCCACATGATTATGCTACTGTATTAATCATGTTTTATAGCTTCTGTTTCAATAAAGTGCCAAGTAGAACCTTTGGGAAGACTTGGGTGAAGTTTATGTGATCTTGCTGTGAAAAACAGAAACTCTAATGCTCACGAGATTAGCTGCCATTTTTTACTGGAGAGTGATTTTAGGTTGATTCTTTTTGCATATGATTAATAGAAAAATTTCTCAGGTCCAGCAATTTATTTCATAATTGTTGCGGTTCCATAATTGTACGTTCGATACAGATTACTACAGACTGTTCTGTTTTTGACAGATTCTGTTTTCTATGTGTTGTTTGCTTATTTTGATGCATCTATGGCTAGTATTAAGTGGTATGAACCATAGAGAAGTTAGAGTACAGTAGATATTACACCAATATGAATTTAGAATGAGTTCATTAAAGTACCTAAGTGGTGGTTTTATTTTCTTATACTAACGGAGCTTACGAGTTTTGTGTTGAAGTTTTGTGTGGTTGAAGTTTTCAAGTTTTGCGTAAAGATTCGATGGACTATGGAATAAGGAGTGGGAAGAGTCTAAGCTTGAGGATTACCAAAGCACCCCAAGGTAATATTCAAGTACAACCAAGAGCCTAAGCTTGGGGATGCCCCGGAAGGCATCCCCTCTTTCGTCTTCGTTCATCGGTAACTTTACTTGGAGCTATATTTTTATTCACCACATGATATGTGTTTTGCTTGGAGGATCATTTTATTTTGTTAGTTTTTGCTTGCTGTTAGTTAGAATAATGTTTTGAATCTTTAGTTTCAATAAAAAAAGTCAAGGATAGCCTTTGCCATGCTTATTTTGCTAGTTTGCATGTTGCTGTTTGAAAACAGAAAGTTTACCGCTGTTGCAAAAATTGCCTAGAAAAGTCAGAGAGCGGTCTAACGTTGAATCTTTTTGCATATTGAGATCTGATAAATTTTTTACAGTTGGAATTTTAGTTCATAATTTTTGGAGTCAGGGAAGTATTTATACTCTTGTATTCTTTACAGACTATACTGTTTTGGCAGATTGCTGTTATAGTTGCATTGTTTGCATATGTTTGCTTGTTTAATGATTCTATTTGAGGATAGGAGTATTAAATATGCAGAGTCATTTAGTATGCAATGTTGAATAATAATTTTAGTGATTTGTTACAGTAGAATATGATAAGGTTTTGCATTGGTTTATACTAACCTATCTCACGAGTTCTTGTTGAGTTTGTTGTGAATGAAGCTTTTGATAAAAAGAGAAACCATGATATGAGAGGAATTAAGGAGACACAAAAGTTCAAGAATGGGGATGCCCAAGGATCCCCAAGATAATATTTCAAGAAGTCTCAAGCATCTAAGCTTGGGGATGCTCCGGTAGGCATCCCACCTTTCTTCTTCAACAACTATCGGTTAGTATCGGTTGAGCCTAAGTTTTTGCTTCTTCACATGAGTTGTGCTATCCTTGCATTGTCATTTTATTTTGTTTTGCTTGATGTTTGAATAAAGTATCAAGATCTGAATTCTTTAATGAGAGAGAGCCTTCATTTATTAATTTTTCTACTACTCATTGATCTTCACTTATATCTTTCGGAGTAGTTTGTCGTTTGCTCTAGTACCTCACTTATATCTTTCAGAGCACAATGTTGGTTTTATTTTGAAGAAATATTTGATCTCTCATGCTTCACTTAGATTATTTTGAGAGTCGTTAATAGCATGGTAATTTGCTTAATGTTAATATACTTGGTATTCAGGATATGTGAAACTTTCTTATAAGTGCGTTGAATACTAAGATAAGTTTGATGCTTGATAATTGTTTTGAGATATGGAGGTGATAATATCAAAGTCATGCTAGTTGGGTGATTATGAATTTAAAGAATGCTTGTGTTGAAGTTAGCAAGTCCCGTAGCATGCACGTATGGTTAAAGTTGTGTAACAAATTTGAAACATGAAGTGTACCTGGCTTGTGCATCCTTATGAGTGGCGGTCAGGGACGAGCGATGGTCTTTTCCTACCAATCTATCCCCCTAGGAGCATGCGCGTAGTACTTGATTTTTGATGAATTCTAAGTCTTTGCAATAAGTATGTGAGTTCTTTTGACTAATGTTGAGTCCATGGATTATACGCACTCTCAACTTTCCGCCTTTGCTAGCCTCTTCGGTACCGTGCATTGCCCTTTCTCACCTTGAGAGTTGGTGCAAACTTCGCCGGTGCATCCAAACCCCGTGATACGATACGCTATATCACACATAAACCTCCTTATATCTTCCTCAAAACAGCCACCATACCTACCTATCATGGCATTTCCATAGCCATTCCGAGATATACTGCCATGCAACTTTCCACCGTTCCATCATCATCATCATGACATACATTACTTTTGTCATATTGCCATTGCATGATCATGTAGTTGACATCGTATTTGTGGCAAAGCCACCATGCATTATTTTTCATACAGGTCACTCTTGATACATTGCACCATCCCGGTACACCGCCGGAGGCATTCATATAGAGTCATATCTTGTTCTAAGTTTCGAGTTGTGATCCTTATGTTGTAATCAATAGAAGTGCGATGATCATCATTATTAGAGCATTGCCTAAACAAAAAAAAGAGAAAGGCCAAAAAAAGGAAAGGCCCAAAAAACACAAAAAAATATATAAAAAAGGGGGCAATGCTACTATCTCTTTTTCCACACTTGTGCTTCAAAGTAGCACCTTGTTCGTCATGTAGTGAGTCTCATATATTGTGCTTCAAAGTAGCACCTTGTTCTTCATGTAGTGACTCTCATAAGTTGTCTTTTTTATACTAGTGGGAATTTTTCATTATAGAACTTGGCTTGTATATTCCTACGATGGGCTTCCTCAAATGCCCTAGGTCTTCATGAGCAAGCAAGTTGGATGCACACCCACTAGTTTTCTTTTGTTGAGCATTCATAGCTCTAGTGCATCCGTTGCATGGCAATCCCTACTCCTCATGTTGACATCAATTGATGGGCATCTCCATAGCCCGTTGATTAGCCTCGTCAACGTGAGACGTTCTCCTTTTTTGTTTTTCTCCACACAATCCCCATCATCATATTCTATTCCACCCATAGTGTTATATCCATGGCTCGCGCACATGTATTGCGTGAAGGTTGAAAAAGTTTGAGATTATTTAAGTATGAAAGAATTGCTTGGCTTGTCATCGGGGGTATAGAAGTTGGGAACATCTTTGTGTGACGAAAATGAAGCATGGCCTAACTATATGATTTTGTAGGGATGAACTTTCTTTTGCCATGTTATTTTGAGAAGACATGATTGCTTTGATTAGTGTGCTTGATGTATTATTATCTTTATGTCAATATGAACTTTTGTCTTGAATCTTATGGATCTGAATATTCATACCACAATTAAGAAGATTTACATTGAAATTATGCCAAAGTATCACTCCGCATCAAAAATTCTTTTTTATCATTTACCTACTCGAGGACGAGCAGGAATTAAGCTTGGGGATGCTTGATACGTCTCCAATGTATCTATAATTTTTTATTGCTCCATGCTACTTTATCTACTGTTTTAGGAAATATTGGGCTTTATTATCCACTTTTATACTATTTTTGGGACTAACCTATTAACCGGAGGCCCAACCCAGATTTGTTGTTTTATGCCTATTTCAGTGTTTCGAGGAAAAGGACTATCAGATGGAGTCAAAACGGAACGAAATCAACTGGAGAAGTTAATTTTGGAAGGAAACCAACCTGATGGGCTTGGAGTGCACGCCAGGGGAGTCCCGGGCTGCCCACAAGGGTAGCCCCCCCCCCCCCCCCCGCGCGCCTGGGCGCGCCCCCCTACCTCGTGAGCAACTCGGAGGTCCACCGACGTACCCCCTGCACCCATATATACCTACGTACCCTAAAACTTCCAGAACAGAAGATAGATCGGGAGTTCCGCTGCCACAAGCCTCTGTAGCCACCAAAAACCAATCGGGACCCTGTTCCGGCACCCTGTCGGAGGGGGATCCCATCACCAGAGGCCATCTTCATCATCCCGGTGCTATCCATGACGAGGAGGGAGTAGTTCACCTTCGGGGCTAAGGGTATGTACCAGTAGCTATGTGTTTGATCTCTCTCTCTCTCTCTCGTGTTCTCTCTCGTGTTCCCTCTATGGCACGATCTTGATGTATCCCGAGCTTTGCTATTGTAGTTGGATCTTATGATGTTTCTCCCCCTCTACTCTCTTGTGATGAATTGAGTTTCCCCTTTGAAGTTATCTTACTGGATTGAGTCTTTACGAGAACAAATGATCTTATCGACCCATGCGCCTGCTGCGTGCTTGAGATCGCGCATCAGTCGGGGTTTCAGTCCTTTGAGAATTAGAGCATTTTCTCGTTCTACTTGTCCATTCGACTGGGGGTGAGCGACATAAGCATAGTCGGCTCGTGTGCCTTGAGATGTGCAAAAGGCTCTGAATTCATCGGAATCGAAGTTTGACCCATTATCAGTGATGATGATGTGCGGAACTCCATATCTGAATACCAACTCTCTGATGAAGCTGATAGCGGTGCTAGCATCTAGACTCTTGATAGGTTTAGCTTCAATCCATTTGGTAAACTTGTCGACTGCTACTAGCAAATGAGCGAAGCCGCTGCTGCCAGTTCTCATTGGTCCAACCATATCTAACCCCCAAACCGCGAAGGGCCAGACGAGTGGAATGGTCTTCAAGGCTGAGGCAGGTTTGTGCGATAGATTGGAATAAAACTGACATCCTTCACACTTGTCGACTATCTCCTTTGCCATTTCATTTGCTCTTGGCCAGTAAAATCCCGCTCGGTATGCTTTAGCCACAATGGTCCGAGAGGACGCATGATGACCACAGGTCCCCGAGTGGATATCGTTAAGGATTATCCGACCATCTTCTAGCGTTATACATTTCTGACCGACTCCAGTCGCGCTTTCTCTGTACAACTGTCCCTTTATCACGGTAAAAGCTTTGGATCGCTGGACGATCTGTCGAGCCCCTTCTTCATTCTCTGGGAGCTCTTTCCTTAGGATATACGCGATGTACGGCATTGTCCAGTTGGGTGTGATGACCAAGACTTCCATGATTAAGTCGACCACGGCTGGGACCTCGACTTTAGTCGGATCCATGGCACTTTTTGGCTGTGTGGCTTCTTCGGTGAAAGGATCCTCTTGGACTGACGGTGCGTGGATATGTTCCAAAATACGCCACTGGGAATGGCCTCTCTCTTGGAACCTATTTTTGCCAAATCATCAGCTGCTTGATTTTTCAGTCGGGGTATATGATGAAGCTCTAACCCCTCGAATTTCTTCTCCAGCTTTCTTACTGCGTTGCAGTAACCAGTCATGGGTGGGCTTCTGACGTCCCACTCCTTCATCACTTGGTTAACCACCAAATCTGAGTCGCCGTAGACCATGAGGCGACGGACGCAGAGTGAAATGGCCATACGCAATCCATACAGAAGTGCTCTGTATTCTGCTTTGTTGTTGGAGGAATCAAAGTGAATCTGGAGTACATATCTGAGCTTATCTCCTCGGGGGGAAACCAACACTACCCCAGCACCGGAACCATTCAGCATCTTAGAGTCGTCAAAGAACATGGTCTAGTGCTCCAAGTGAACTTGAGTCGGCAGTTGCTGTTTAGTCCACTCGGCGATGAAATCTGCTATTGCTTGGGACTTGATAGCTTTCTTTGCCTCAAATCTGATATCCAGGGGAAGGAGCTCAATCGCCCATTTTGCCACTCAACCAGTTGCATCTCTGTTATGCAGAATCTCTGACAATGGGGCATCGCTGACGACTGTAATGGCATGGTCAGAGAAGTAATGAGCAACTTTCTTCGTGGTCATATAAATCCCATATGCAAGCTTCTGATAATGAGGGTATCTTTGCTTTGATGGGGTCAGAACTTCAGAAATATAATATACTGGGCGCTGAACTTTAAAGGCTTTTCCTTCTTCTTCCCGCTCGACTGTAAGTACTGTACTGACGACTTGTCCTGTGGCTGCAATGTAAAGCAGCAAAGGCTCTTTGCTGATCGGGGCAGCAAGCACCGGCTAGGTGGAAAGCAAGGCTTTTAGCTCTGCAAACGCTACATCAGCTTCAGGAGCCCACTCGAACTTGTCTAACTTCTTCATCAGTCGGTAAAGAGGCAATGCCTTTTCACCGAGATGAGAGATGAATTGACTTAAAGCGGCCAAGCAACCAGTAAGCTTCTGAACATCGTGCACACGCACAGGTTGTTTCATTCGGAGTATAGTGCCTATTTTCTCTGGATTTGCGTCGATTCCTCGTTCAGAAACGAGCAAACCGAGTAATTTTCCGCCAGGAACTCCGAATGTGCACTTTGATGGATTAAGCTTGATATCATACCTCCTGAGGTTGGCAAATGTTTCAGCAAGGTCAGTCAGCAGGTCGGAACCTTTCCATGACTTGACCACAATATCATCCATGTACGCTTCCACATTCCGATTGATTTGAGTGAGCAAACACTTCTGAATCATCCTCATGAACGTGGCTCCGGCATTCTTGAGGCCGAATTGCATGGTGACATAACAGAAGCACACAAATGGGGTGATGAAAGCTGTTTTGATCTCATCGGGTCCATACAGACGGATCTGATGGTACCCGGAATAGGCGTCTAAGAAAGACAGTCGCTCACATCCCGCAGTTGAGTCGACTATTTGATCAATGCGGGGGAGAGGGAAATGATCTTTCGGGCAGGCCCGATTGATATGTTTGAAGTCAATGCATATGCGAAGTGACTTGTCCTTTTTAGGGACCATGACGACATTGGCGAGCCACTCGGAGTGGTAAATCTCTCGGATGAACTCCGCTGCTAAGAGCCGAGCCACCTCTTCGCCAATGGCCTTCCTTTTCTAGACGGTGGACCGTCGCAGATGTTCTTTGACAGGTTTTACTTTTGAGTCGACTCGTAGACGGTGCTCAGCCAGTCCTCTGGGAACACCCAGCATGTCAGAAGGCTTCCATGCAAAGATGTACCAGTTCTCACGGAGGAACTGGATGAGCGCTTCTTCCTATTTGGAGTCGAGTGTTGTGGAGATATGAGTCGGAGCAGCATTGGGGTCGGTCGGGTGAATGTGAACCGCCTTTGTCTCACCAGACGACTGGAATGCTGATTCTGTAGCGGGCTTCTTGGCTCGCAACAAATCACTCAGGTCTGCAGTTTTCTTGTATTCCTGCAGCTCCACCACTGCCATCTGAGCATCGGCGATCTTTGAGCCTTTCTGAAAACACTCTTTCGCCTTCTTCCGATTGCCAGTAATAGTGATCACACCTTTGGGACCAGGCATCTTCAATTTGAGGTACACATAACATGGTCAAGCCATGAAACGTGCATAAGCTGGCCTACCCAAAATAGCGTGATAAGCACTCTGGAAATCCACCACTTCAAACCTCAACTTTTCTTCGCGGTAATGTTTTGAATTGCCAAAAACCACATCAAGAGCAATTTGGCCGAGTGACTCAGCCTTCTTTCCAGGAATGACTCCATGGAAACTCATGTTGATGGTGCTGAGTCTGGACATCGGAATGCCCATCCCCTTCAGCGTCTCTGTATATAATATATTCAGGCTGCTACCACCATCCATCAAAACCTTAGTCAGTCGAGTGCCTTCAATGACTGGATCGACCACCAGAGCTTGCCTCCCAGGGGTGGCTATGTGTGTCGGATGATCAGACTGGTCGAATGTGATGGCAGTCTAAGACCATTTCAGATAACTGGGTGTCGCTGGAGCGACCATATTTACTTCGCGGTTGATAACTTTCAGTCGACTTTTGCTTTCAACATCAGCAAAAATCATCAGGGTGGAATTGACATGGGGATACCCTTCGCCACTATCCTCTTTGTCCTCAACTTTATCCGACTCCTTTTCCTTATCCTTGGGTTGTTTTCCCTGAAATTGTTGGATCAAGAGCCAACACTGCCGAGTGGTATGTTTCGGGTAAATGAAGTTACCCTCTTCATCTTTCTTCGTGTGGATGTGGCATGGCAAATCCGTCACGTCATTTCCTTCCTTGTCCTTCACCTTCTTAGGGTTCCAAGACCCTTTGGGCTTCCCTTTAAACTTTCCTTGAGTCACGGCCAAGGCTTCTCCAGGAGCAGCTAGCTCGGCTTTCTGCTTCTGCTTCCGACTGGAGTTCCCTCCCCCAGTTTCATGAGCGGTTGGCTTGTACTTGCCACTCCGGAGCCGATCTTCTTCTTCACCATTGGCATACTTGGTGGAAATCTCCATCATCCGACTCAAGGTCATGTCTCCGGTCCAACCGAATTTCAAACTTAGTTCTCTGTTCTTCACGCCTTCCTTGAAGGGACAGACTGCTTGGTGATTAGATACATTTTCCACCATGTGATGTAATGTGATCCACCTCTGGATGTAATACCTCAGAGTCTCATTCGACTTTTGCACACAAATCTGTAGCTCCGTCAGCCCTGCTGGTCGCTTGCAAGTTCCTTCAAATGTTCTGACAAACACTCGGACAAGATCTTCCCAAGTGTAAATGCTGCTAGGTGCCAACTGATTCAGCCATGCTCTGGCCGAGCCCTCCAATATAATAGGTAGGTGTTTCATGGCCACCTCATCATTGCCGCCGCCAATCTGAACAGCCACTCGGTAGTCCTCAAGCCAAGTATCGGGCTTGGACTCGCCGGTGAACTTACTGGGCAAATTTGACAAATTTAACCTATAGACGAAATTAATTCACAGAATGAACTGTCCGTGAAATTATTTCATGCGGTTGACCCGTGGCGCCTAGCTCTCAGGCGCTGCACTAGTGCAATGCCCGGGAGCTAGGCGCTGCACTAGTGCAACGCCTAGGAGCTAGGCGCTACACTGTATAGTGTGGCGCCTAGCTCTCAGGCGCTGCACACCACTTAGTAATTTTCTGATCACACGTGTGCGACGCTGGCCGTGTAGCGCCTATCTCTGAGGCGTTGCACACTGTAGTGTGGCGCCTTCGTGGCGGGCGTCACACAAAAAGGTCAGTCGCGTGAAATAGTTTCACGGATAGTTCATTCTATGATTTGATTTCGTCTATAGGTCAAATTTGTCAAATTTGCCGAACTTACTGACTCCAGTCGCCAACCTGAAGTTGGGAGAAATCACCGCGGCCCTGATGGCTCTGCTAAAACACCCTGGTCCCGAGACGTGAACTCTGCTGCTGGTGGGCACATCTCTGTCATGGCCTTCTCGGTGAGCTCTGTTCCAATCGACCAAACCTTGAACGATAATGGATCTCGCATCAAAGCCTGGTTCCCTGGGGTCAACTAGAACCCTTCGCCCAACACTGTGCTGGCGTCTGTAATCTTGCTGTCGAGGGGCATACGACCCACCCCTTGGGGAGGAGTGGGTACTCGACATCGATCA
The DNA here is from genome assembly GCF_018294505.1 of Triticum aestivum. Taxonomy (NCBI): domain Eukaryota; kingdom Viridiplantae; phylum Streptophyta; class Magnoliopsida; order Poales; family Poaceae; genus Triticum; species Triticum aestivum. Next base: position 605,078,084 of record NC_057813.1, read on the forward strand.
TCGCGATCGAATCGGTCATCATACTGATCATGCTGACCTCCACGTCCCTCACGCCTCGGGGGCGATCTCGGGCTATGGGCCGACTGGACTGTATTCGCAGCGACAGATCTGCTGTGAATCCTGTTTCGCGACTGCGATACAGCTGAATTTTGATCTCCTGCTGCCCGGAGTAAATCTCTGATCTACATCAAGCCTCTGCCAGCCTCTGACTGAGAGGGCTGAATCAACTCTGCTATATGGGCTGCAGCTGCTAGATTCTAAATCGGAGTTCGATATACCTGAGTTGGCGGTGGAAAGAGTTGACGTCGACTGGAGTCTGGGACCCATTGCCGTGCACGCTCGTCCAGTGCTCGATGGAGGTTCTCCAGTCAAGTGCGCTCAGCCAGGTTGGCCAAACGCGCGTCCTCCAAGGCACGAGCCTCGGGGGTTTCTCCAATGATGGGAGTATGCAGCGCATCCATGTTCCAGCGGCGAAGAACTTCCCTTTGCAGCAAAGTGAGTGGCTCGGGTTGATACTCTTTGTGGACCTGTGTTGGGTCGCCTCCACCGTTGCCTCTGTCGGTGCGGGGGAAGCCGGGAGGACTGCACGGTCCATTGACCATCAGGACCTCCGCCGCTGGATCACTGCTGTCGCGCTCGGATGCAGTCTCTATGGAGCCAGTCGAATAGGCCGTAGAGAGATTCGTCGGGCTCAATCACCGCAACTTGGGGGGTGGCCGACTGGCGGGCTACCGCGTGCCTCACCCACCGCTGAAGCCTCGACCGACCGGAGCGCTTGCGCTGGCGAGAGACAGAGAGAGAGGACGACATAGGGGTCGACCGATACGGGGCCGACGGTTGCCGCAGGAGGACGCCGCGGACATACGCGCGAAAGTGCGTCGCCCCGCGGACGGAGAGCGCGTCCATGTCGAGTGGAGCCTCCTGAAGCCAAGCGGAGTCGTCGGCGATGAACGTGAGCGCGCCGAGACGGATCTCGTGGCCCTCAACCAAAACTCCGCCAGAAACCATGATGAAGGTGATCGGAACAATCGCAACTTCTCCAATAAGCTGCTAAGACACCTGCCCCACGGTGGGCGCCAACTGTCGTGGTTCTAAGTCTGATAGTAGAAAGGGGGGTAGGTATGGAGAGGGAAGATCCTAGCTATGGAGTAGTTGTATACGCAAGGGATTTACGAGTTCAGGCCCTTCTCGGAGGAAGTAATAGCCCTACGTCTCGGAGCCCGGAGGCGGTCGACTGGATTATATGCGTATGAGTTACAGGGGTGCGAACCCTTTACACTGAGGAGGGGGTGGCTTATATAGAGTCCGCCAGACCCTCCCGCCCTCAGTTATGCAGGGTTTAAGGTACATTAAGATCTGGCGTTACTGGTAACGCCATACATAAAATGCTATGATGACCATAAAGACTACTTAATGACAAACTGTTTGTGTGCAAAGTGACTCTAGATCTCCTGGTGGTCGAGTGAGTGGCTTCATGGTCGAGTGTCTTCGAGTCCGTCGAGTGAAATCCTTCCAGATCGACTGAAACACTACTAGGGAAAAGCCTATACACAGAATCTTAGCAGCAGCGCGGCTCAAAAAGAAGCGCTGCTGCTAATTAGTAGTAGCGCGTGTGCGGGAAACTCGTTGCTGATAAGTTTTTAGCAGTAGCGTGCTCTGTGTAAACCACGCTGCTACAAATATCGACCAGCAATGTTCACCTAACTCCATTTAGCAGTAGCGCGGTGGCGCGAACCGCGCTACTGCTATGGATGTAGTAGTAGCGTGTTTTTACTGAGATCGCTGCTGCTAAATTTCAAATTGGCACACTTTTTTGTCCCTGTTAGCAGTAGCGCCGTCGCCCAAAGCACGCTGCTGCTAATTCCTTATCAGTAGTGCGTTTTTGCTCCCGCGCTACTGCTAACCCGCACCAACCCACCACCTTTTCCCCACCCGTCCCTCCCCTCCCCCTCCTCTCTTCCCTTCCCCCTACCTCCCCCACATGCTCCCACTCTCACTCTTCTTCTTCCTCAATACTTCTCCCCCATTACTCTCTCTCTTCTATCCACCTTTCTCTCTCTTCATTACTCCTACCTAACTACACCACCTCCATTAATGAATCTCCTTTCTCTTTTTCCTTTCCCCTCCACTAGTTGAAGTTGTCTCCTCCCAAATTAGGTAGCTAGGTAGATGTAGGATTTAGTTAAGTGACCTATTTGCCCCCTAACTAGATCTATCTTTGTCAAGAAGAGCTTTGTGCACTTTTGATCTCCCTACAACATCATCTCCACCGTGTGCTCGATCTCGATCGAGATAGAGGTGATGAAAATTTCATGCTTTTGCAAAATGGAAATATGTTTATGTGTGTGTGATATGTTTGTGGAAATTGTGTGTGTGGCATGAGTTGACGCCAAATTGTGCTTTTGAGTTGCCTATGTTTTGCCGAAATGTCGATTTATTTCCGTTTCGGCGATTTCCGGGCAAACTCTAGATCCATATATGTCTTATTTTTAGGGGAGGTCATGGCAAATTTTTGTATGACTTTGATGCATGCATGCATTTTTATAATCAATTTGTTTATTATTACCGTGCAGAGTTGACGATGGTCAGTGGAACGATGGTGGACAGGTGGTTGCGGTCGGTGTTGCAGGACATGAAAGAAAATAACCGGACAGAGGTTTTATGTCCGTGTCGAAAATGCAAAGGAATAGTTTGGCTCAGCCCCCATGACGATGGTCATGTCGAAGCGCACCTGCTCATGACTGGTTTCATGGATGGCTATACTCGGTGGATAATTGAAGATGAGGATGACGATGTTGAGGATGCCGACGGGGCAGGCAATGATGACACGGGGCAAGACGAAGAGATGATCGATAATGGCGGCGGGGAAGAGGCCGGACATGGCAGCGGAGAAGGGGTCGGACATGGTGGAGGAGAAGGGGCCGGACATGGCGACGGAGAGAACGACATGGACTCCACGCAGCAGAGTTCGTTGGTACTAAGTTCAATCGTGCGGGACCCTCATGTTCAAGCATTGCTTCGCAAGGAGACGAGTACTGAGAGAGCTGCTTCTAGAGAGGAGGCTAAGCTGGAGCAACTGGTGGTAGACTCGAACACTCCATTGTATGATGGTTGCAATCCTGAGGTGACCCGCTTGAGTTTCATGCTCCAACTCCTAAAGACGAAGACTAAAAACAAATGGACCGACACTAGCCTCGATGAGCATCTCAAGTACCTAAAGGATGTTCTTCCCGCGGGTAATCTATGTCCTACTAGTGTTGATGAGGCCAAGAAGATCGTGTGCCCTCTTGATCTGCCACACGTTAGATGCCATGCATCAACGATTGCATAATTTATCGGAAGGAGCAGGCGGAAAAAACAAGTTGTCCTGTGTGCAATGCTTCTCGATACAAGAAGGCCGGGAAGAAATGTCCCCAGAAAGTTGTATGGTACTTACCGATCACTCCCCGTCTCCAAAGGTATTTTGTAGATCCCAAGGAAGCAAAGCTAATGCGCTGGCACGCGGAGAGGAAGAAGCCCGATGATGGGGATGATCCGAAGCTGAGACACGTGGAGGATGGAAGCCAGTGGAGAGCGTTGAATAGCTTCTATCGGTATTTTGAATGTGATGCAAGGAACATCGTGCTTGGCGCGTGTACCGATGGCATGAATCCGTTTGGCAACCAGAACACCAACCATAGCGCATGGCCTGTGTTTGTATGGATGTACAACCTCCCCCCTGGTTGTGCATGAAATCGAAGTACATTCACATGAGCATGCTTATTCAAGGGCCGAAACAACCAGGAAATAATATTAATTTGTATCTGGGGCTACTTTAAGAGGAGTTAGACACGTTATGGAAAACACCGGCCAAGACATGGGACGCCAGCAAAGGTGAGTATTTCAACATGAGAGCCGCGCTGATCACGACAGTGCAGGACTATCTCGGTTATGGATATGTGGCAGGCCAGGTGTGCCATGGATATTGCGGATGCACGCGGTGCATGGATGATACGACGTCTCAGCAGCTAACGTCAAGGAAAGATGACGGGTCTGGGAAAATCGTGTACATGGGGCATCGAAGATGGCTTGAACAGGACGACCCGTGGAGAAACCGTGAAGATCTATTCAATGGTCACGCTGAGCATCGAGGACCTCCACGTAAGCAGAGCGGTGCCGAAATCGATGAGCTGTTGAAAAACTACAAGGAGTGCCCCGCGCCGGGAAAGACGATGAGAAAGGCGCCGGAGCCGCTGCTGAAGGTATGGAAGACGAGGTCTGTGTTCTGGGACTTGGAGTACTGGCACAAACTCGATACACCTCATTGCCTTGATCAAATGCATATTTGTAAGAATTTCCTTGAGAGCTTGCTAGCAACACTGATGAACAACACTGATGAACATGCCGGATAAGACCAAGGATGGGCCGAAGGCAAGAAAAGACTTGCAAGATTTGAAAATCAGGGAAGATCTGCACATGCCGCCCCGTAAAATGTCAGACGAGACAGCGACGAAGACAGAGGCACGGGAGAAGAAGGGCAAGAAAATAAAGAAAGAGGATTATTGCCCCCCTTCTTGCTTCACCTTAAGTCAGGCTAAGATCAATCAATTCTTTAAGTGCCTTACCGGAGTCAAAGTTAGTTCCAGTTACTGTGGCAAGATAAGCAGATATCTAGACACGGACAAGAAAAGGTTCAGCAGGATGAAGTCTCATGACTGTCATGTGATGATGACGCAGATACTACCTGTTGCCCTTAGAGGGATAATGGACAAGCACGTCCATGACACGCTTATTGGTCTCTGCAACTTTTTTGACGTCATCTCTCGAAAGTCGATCAGTGTGAAGTAGCTCCAAAGGCTACAGGAAGAGATCGTTGTGATACAGAATGATCTTGAGATGTACTTCCCGCCCGCGTTCTTTGATGTGATGGTGCATCTGTGTGTCCATATTGTGGATGACATAATAGACCTGGGGCCGTCATTCCTGCACAACATGATGCCGTTTGAGAGGATGAATGGGATCATCAAAGGATTCGTTCGTAACATGTCCCGTCCGGATGGAAGCATCGTCCAGGGCTATTTGGCACAAGAGTGCATCTCTTTCTGTGAGAATTTTCTATATGGCGCAGACCAGCCGCCTGGTGTTAGTGTTGGTTTGCCCGTTAACAAGCACGATGGGAGGCTCGAAGGAGATGGTCACTGCAACGGTCGCAGGGAACTGCACGTGGCATACTCAGATCGATGCAGTGACTTTGACAGAGAAAACTTGGTAGTGCTACAACACCTAGACGAGGTAGATCCTTTTGTGGCACTGCACAAAGAAATTATCGCAAAGAAGTATCGTGACCGGGGGGTATGCAGGACGGACGCCGAAGTTACTAGAGAGCACAACTCCACTTTCCTGCATTGGTTCAAAGAGCATATTATTGCTAATCCCCCGGAGGAGGGCTCTAAGGACGGATTGCTCATATACGCCTTAGCACATGGCCCCTCGCCCAACCTCGTAACCTACCAGGCATATGATATCAATGGGTACACGTTCTACACGAAGGCCAAAGATATGGACAGTGATGATCAGAACTCAGGGGTGACGATGGAATGCATGACCGGCAGCGACAATGGCGCAACTGAACGGTTTTATGGAAGGGTCGAGGAGATCTGGGAGCTTGACTACTCTGGACTGCACAACACGACGATGTTCCGTGTCAGATGGGCTAAGAATGTCGAAAGATAAAGCCGGATTTTCACTACCATGACTATACCCGACGCCAAGAGCGCTACCGTGAACGCTATCGCAAAAAACGAGCCATGGGTACACGCTAAGCACGTGACACAATGCTTCTTCATAACTGACCCGCGCAATCACAGTCGTGTTGTCGTGAGGAGAGGCAAAAGGAACATCATTGGAATGGATGGAGTCGCCAATGAGGAAGACTATGATCAGTACGGCAACCCAATGAGGGAAGATGACGATGATGATGAAGTATACGTCAAAAGAAGAATCAATACTACATTACCTAAGAAAAATCGTACTCCATGGAAAAGGCAAAGTCACAATGAGGGGCTCAATTATTCTTCGACGAACAAGAAGGGAAAGAAGCTGACTCAAAAACAAAAACGTCAGCACTGAGGAAACTTATGTTATCGGTCAAATGATGTAATATATATATATATATATATATATGTTCCTATTTTTTATACACACTTAGCCATTATTATGCATGGGTCCAATGATGTGTAATATATATGTTCCTATTTTGCATACATATTTAACCGTCAAATGATGCAATATATATCACCCTCCCTTCGTTCACTGCCCTCGGGAAATAAAAGTGGGATAAAATAAAGGAGAAAAAGGAAAACTGGCAGTAACGAAGGTAGTAGCAGCGCGTTTTGCCTAAACCGCTACAGCTACTGAAGTTAGTAGTAGCGCATTTGGTATAAAGCGCTACAGCTACTGAAGGTAGTAGCAGCGCGTTTTGTCCAAATGCGCTACTGCTACGTCCACTTAACCCAAAATTCTCACCCGCCCTGCTTCATCCCGCCTTTTCCCCCCAAATCCCCACTCTCTCTTCCCCCGTCGCACCGCCGCGCCCGACCCGGCCCTGGCACTCGCCCCCGACTCCGGCACCAGCGCTAGCCCCCGACCCCGGTGCTCGCCCCCGACCCCGACCCCGGCGCTCACCCCCGACCCGACCCTCGCCCCCGACCCCGGCGCCGGCACTCACCCCCGACCCGTTGGCCCTCGCCTCCCTCCTCTCCCCTCCCGGCCGTCGTCGGGCCTGCCTTCTCGCCCCTGCACCCTCTGTAAACCCCCCCCCCCTCTCTCTGCTAGGGTTCTTCGGTTAATTTACTTAGGTTTTAGTTAGGGCAGTATGTTAATTAGGTTATCTATTTAGTTATGAATTTAGCTAGGTTTCAAAATTAGCTGAATTTATATGCAAATTTGAACTGGACATGTGATATGTGCATATGTCATGTTTTGGACATGTCATGTTTGGAAAATGATTCGAGTGGCCTATGTTACGCCGGAATGTTGATTCATTTCCGTTTCGGTGAATTTCAGGCGCTCGATATGTCCATTTTTTAGCAAAGGTCATGCCGAAATTTCCCGTGAATAAAGGCATGATTTTGTGCTACATAGTTGGCATATCGAGTGCTGGCACATAGATTTCTTTTTATGTCATTTCTCATTTATTCATACTTCTAGAAATAAATGAGGACACTTAATCATAGGAAACATGTCGAACAACGAAGAAACTGGGCCTTCTGACCAAGATGCAGAAGAGATGGATTATGAGGGTGAACAAGAGTACCTCGACTATTTGACTGCTAAGCAAGGTTTGTAGGTCGGCCTCGATGATGGTACTGACGCCGACATCGACACCGACGGCGCCGGCACCGATGGCGGCACCGAGACCGGTGGGGAAGGTACCGACCCCGATGCCGCTACCGAAAAGAGGAAGCATAAGAAGCAGAGGATATGAAAACCTAACAAACTAGGGATTGGAGGACTTGTGATCACAAAGATGGCACCTGGCAAGTTTGAGCCGTTAGAGCCGGAAGAACCTCGCAAGTGCTATGGGAGCCACGTAGGATGCATCCTACGGGAATGCGCGAGCATCAACGACGATGAGTTAAGGAGTAAAGAACATTTGACGTAGTTGCTCCTAACAAAGTTGCACAAGAGATTCAAGTTCCCCGACCGGGATGATAACATAGAACAACCGTGGGATGATCCGAAGATGAAAAAGATTAACAATCACGCCATGGGCATGTTCAGCAATGATTTGGCCTCCTGGAAAGGGAGGGTGAAACGAGCTATTGAGGCTGATGAACCCCTGTCCAAGATTCTGGAGGAAAATCTGACACTTACGGAAGAGGAGTTCGAAAAGTTCAAGGACACTTGCGCTACCGAGGCAGCCAAGGCTAAGGCTGCGAAATTCAAGAGCCTTCAGCAAAGGAACACGGGGAAGCATCGCCTCGGAAGCCGTGGCTACCTCGGTAAAAGGCCCATATGGGATAAGGAGGACGCGGAATGTGAAGCCACGGGTCTCCCAGACCCCTTCACGAAGTTCACCAACCCCTTGGAGCATGACTTCATCAGGGCCTGCTACAAGTGGGACAAGGATAAAAAGGTTTTTTACACGGACAAGATCACGAGGAAATTGATTAGACTACTGGAGAAGCAACACCAGCTTGCAGCCGAAAGCCCTACTTCTCTGATGAGGCCCAAGTGGGACACCCCTCTCAACCGGGCCTTGAACGAACTTAAGGGACCTCCTTTGGATCAGCGGCCGCAATATGGTCGTGTGCACGGCGCTAGAGACGACGCCACGTGGAAGGTGTTTTACAACGAGGGCCCGGAGGCCAAGAAGCTGAAAAAGAAGTTTAGTCAGGCGGACATCGACGAGAAGGTGAAGCTTGCGGTCGAGAAAAAAGCAGCTGAGGACGCGAAAAAAGCAGCCGAGGACAAATATGAGTTGCTACAGTAGGCAGTCAATGCAGCTGTAACTGCCTGCAGAAATGATTTTGCTACTAACTTGGTTCCAGTTATCATCAACTAGGCGAAGGAAAATCCAGACAAGACGGTACATGATTTCCCGTTGCCCAGTTTCGTCGGGAGCAACTCCATGAACAACAACACCATCGCACCATCACTTGCTCACGCAACCGGGCCTCCTCTCGCAGCCGCTCCCGCTCATAGCAGCCCGTCCTCAGTCTCAAGCGCGCTAGGTGGGCCTTCGTCTTTGGCTGAGCTCGACGCCGTCACGGTAATTACATGTCGCACCAACATATATATATATATACATATATATATAATATTCCATTTTTGTTGCCTTTCGGTTGTTTTATGCCACAGACATATGTGTTTGCAGGCGAAAGAAACCCCGTGCACCATACTCTACTTGATCAAAGGCCAGAAGGTGGACGAGGGAAAGGGGATGATAATGGACCCCTCTCAACGCACGTTCCACAACCAGCCGATCCCCGCTAGGCACTTCAGGGTTAGCTTGACCAGTGTGAAATCGGGGCACGAGGATTTGCCTCCTCCAGTATAGCATGTGGGAGCGGACGACGAGACCCCGCCGTGGATTGGAAGCTGCAAGAATTGGGTGCTGTTATGGCCGTATTCTTCTGGAGCGGGCCGAGAGCACACCAATAACTACCACACATCAACAAGCATGTGCGGAGACCACCACCCCGCCTACGCAATTACTAGCTCCTGTAGTGCCGGGTGAGAGCGGCGGACGACATGATGAAGGGGGTGCAGTAGTACTGGCTGATGTAATTTCTCCTGTAGAACAGAGAATGGATGATGAGACAGAGGTCGACCCTATGGATTACCTCAATACAAACGCGTATGACTGTGACATAGATATGATGAGTCAACCATATGACGAATTGGGCTATCAGCTTGGTAATGAGGATATGGATGATATGCCCGGGCAGGGTCGTACCATAGATTGCAAAAAGTCTCTCTTCATGAAATCCTCACAGGACACGCCTGAAGATGCCGCCTCAACACAGGCTCAACTAGCCGGGCGCGAGGGTTGTACAATACTTAGCCCGGGAACACTGGGGCAGGGGTTAAGGAAGGGTATTGAAGGTGTGCCCAAGAAAAAGGAGAGGAAGAGATCGGGGAAGGTAACTTCCTCCAAACAAGCCAGAGCACATAGCAGCCAGACGATGCATTCTGAAGAGCGTGTACCCGTGAAAGGTGCGGTCATGTTCCATCTCACGGGCGAGCCGATGCTACCGCCGAAACCGCTGGAGGCACTATCAGGGGATCTCAGGAGACTGCATGACCATGTGCTGTCGACTGAGAAAAGCCTACTAGCCTCAAAGGATCCAGGATATCCGACATACGCGGCTCGTGTGCCTGAGGGGAAGTGCTACGTCGACACACGGCCCGCGGAGGTGTTCTTCCTGTGGTCTAACCATATCTTTGAGATGTTTCTAACAAGGCGGCTTGATTTTACTATCGTCCGCCTTTTTGCGCTACATATGAGCTCCGTCATGAAGAGTGAAGAAGTCTCGCAAATATGTGTGGCGGATCCGTACTACATGCACGAGTCTTTCTTGAGTCTCGGCGACTTTGAGCGTGAAACTGCTAGGGAGTACCTCCAAAACTTCATGGTACAGAATAAGGACCGGGAAATTGTCATCGTGCCTTATCATCCAAAGTAAGTCAGTTCCGGACAACCCTTTCGTACATTTCAATCATTCCTTCTCTCTCATATGGAGAATAATTTGAGGTGTCTTTTCCCCGCAGCAACGGGCGCGCCATCCTTATCGTTCTTTACCCGCAAGTCTCCCACGCCGTGTATTTTGACCCTTCCAGAGACTACGAGAAAAAAGACTACACATAATGAATATTCTAGATGATGCTCTCCAAGGCTTCAGCTTTAGAGGTGGCCATGTGCAGATCAAGAAACAAAGGAACAAGAAGATGGGTTTCGCGCATAAAACTAACTTCTCCCGCATCCATGTCCCAAAACCAAGCAAGAAGGATGGATTCTACATCGTCCATCTCATGATTCAGTTCAACACGGATCACCAAAAGCTTCGCATTAACAGCAGAAATGATGATCATATCCACAAGTGGCTATAATCTCATGGAGAAGCGGATTATAAACTTAGAGATGACTTCTTTCGCATCCAAAGCGACATTGCGACGATCATCATGAAAGAAGTCGTCGATGAGAAGGGGATGTTCCACCACGGCCCTATATCGCGAGCTGACGTCCGAACTCGCATAGGCATGCAACGTCTAGACCTCACACCGTTCAAGAAGCTAGGGTTCATCCTCGATGATATGGAAGGATGGAACTTCTAGTGATTTATGATGCCGATGATGATGATATGTGTCGATTGAACTTGTATACTTTTTGTAGCGATCAAACTTTGTGATGTCCACGGTCCCTGCCAAACTTGCGTAACGCTACTTTGTTAGTTTGCGTACGATGACCTGCGTCCCTCTAGTTAATTAATTTGCGTACTGTATGTTGCATCTAGTTGCTAACCCTTTCTTTTTCGGTGTTGCTCTAGTATATTTTGTTGCATATATATGATTGTACATCCTCTTCATGAACATGCATCTCTAACAGGTACCTAGTTTCTTGATGGCGAGATGGAATTGCTATGTCGTGTACAAAGGGAAGGTTCTGGGGGTGTACAACAAGTGGCATGAGTGTCAGGCACAAGTGAATGGGTTCACGGGCGCCAGCCATAAAGGCTTCAAAAGCAGACAAGAAGGAGAAGCTAGTTACTTGAGGTTCACGCTAGCGCGAGAGAGGACTCGTAACCGCCACCTCATGTACTGCATAGTTCTGCTCTCACTCATAGTGATAGCACTTCGTGCGTATACCTTTGTTTAGATGGATGACGTTGTTGTAGTTGCAAGTATTCGAGACTTGCATGTATCGCTATTTTCAAGATGATGACAAGATATCACTTTGTGTTGGATGATGATTATGATGAGACTATTTGTATGTACATGCTATGATTACATTTGTGGTCTCGCAGGCATTTGTATGTGTATCATGATGACATTTCTATGTGCTAAAGATTCTTCTATAAAGCATGTTCAAATACAAAACAAATATGCCAAAAAAACAAAAAAAACCTACTTAAATTAGCAGTAGCGAGTGTATAAAAGTTAGCGGCAGCACCGCGATAGCAGTAGCGCGTCCAGGCAAAGCGCACTAGAGCTACTAGAAGCAGCGAGCTTCCGCTAACAGCGTTGCTGCTACACTTGTGTAGCAGTAGCGCCGGTGAGCACGTGCTACTGCTATCTGTTAGCTGTAGCGCCTTATTAGTAGCGCCTATCCCCGCGCTACTGATATATCTAAAACCCGCGCTGCTGCTAGCCTTTTCCCTAGTAGTGAAAGGTAGTTTCTTCTAGAGATGTCCTTGGGGAGGGTGTCTTTGACAGGCCCATGACCCTACCCTAGGTACATGGCTTCATCAGGTTATGTTAAGTAGGTGGCATGCGTTGTATTGAGGGTATCGACAATCATTGTATCAACTTGGACAGGAAGCTGATCTTCCCCGGCCTCTTTCCCCTTTCCAACTACTTTCCCTTCGTTCTCCCCCCCCCCTTCCCCTCTCTCAGATCTGATCCACCAGCCGCAGCAGAGAACCGCCAGGGCCTGGATGCAGCTCGCGGAGCAGATCGGGGCGAGCGGGCAGACAGAGGGGCACGCGGCGAAGACCGTGTGAAAGCTCTGCAAAATTACAGGCGCACGCGGGGGCTGTGCTTCAAGTGTGGTGAGCGCTGGGGCCAAGGTCACCAATGCGTGGCCACGGCCTAGCTGCATGTTATCGAGGAGCTGCTCGAGCTCTTGCAAGCAGAGAACCAAGTGCCTCCAATGCAAGATGATGAGTCTGACAACGAAGTCCTAATGTCCATATCCAAAGTGGCCACTACAGGCCAAACCACACCACAAACCATCATGTTGTTGGGAAGAATTGCAGGCAAGTCAGTGCTCATTTTGGTTGACTCGGGGAGCTCTCATTCTTTGTCAGTGAAACAGTGGCTGACTATCTTCGAGACAAGGTGCAGCAAGTCGATCCCATATCTATCAAAATCGCAGATAGAGGAGTCCTCCATTGCGTTGGCATTATCCCTAAATGCACATGGACAACGCAAGAGTACCAGTTTGCGACTGATTTGAGGGTGCTATCTTTGGGTTGCTATGACATGATCGTGGGCATGGATTGGTTGCATCAGTGTGGGCCGATGTGGGTTGACTGGGAGCACAAGATCCTTCAATTCGATCAGCGCAGGCGCATGGTGGTTTTGCACGGGGTTCAGAATAAACTGCAGCCAGTTCCGCAAATTTCCTTGGTGCAACTCCAAGAACTGGAAGAAGATCATGCGGTTGCGTGTGTGGTCACGCTGTACCCACTGATGGACAAGGAGAATGCAGAACAACCAACAGATCTTCCGCCAGAAGTAGAAGAGCTACTCGACCAGTACAAGGTGGTGTTCTCTGAACCCCAGGAGTTGTCGAAGCACAAACCATGGGATCACCCCATTCCCCTGCTGGCAGGAGCGGAACCTGTCAATATTCGCCCTTACAGATACACGCCAGAGCAAAAAACGGAGATTGAAAAGCAAGTACAAGAGATGCTTCGAGCTGGACTAATTGTTCCCAGTACAAGTCCATTCTCCTCACCAGTGCTTCTTGTTAAAAAGAAGGATCAAACATGGCGATTCTGCGTGGATTTTCGACACCTCAATGCTATCACAGTCAAGAATGCTTACCAACTGCCAGTCATCGAGGAGTTACTGGATGAATTGTCCAGGTCAGAGTGGTTTTCAAAACTAGACCTCAGGGCAGGGTATCATCAAATCCGCTTGGTGGAACAAGATGAGCACAAAACTGCTTTTAAAACACATCAAGGACAGTTCCAGTTTCGGGTTCTGCCTTCCGGAGTGACAGGAGGGCCGCCAACATTTCAAGGAGCAATCAACATCATCCTGTCTCCACTTCTCAGGCATGGAGTGTTGTGTTTCATGGACGATATCTTGGTGCATACCAAAACTTATTTGCAATATCTGAAACTCCTGCACCAAGTGCTTCAGTTGTTGATGGAGAACGACTTGTTTGCTAAGCACTCAAAATGCTCCTTTGCCCAGCGCCGGATCAGTTATTTGGGGCACAACATTAGTGGAGAGGGAGTAGCCACACTGAACGAGCACGTGCAGTCTGTCAAAACTTGGCAGCGACCGACAACAGTGAAGAACTCCGGGGGGTTTGGGGATTGGCCAGCTACTATCGCAAGTTCGTACGCAACTTTGGCGTTCTTAGTCGTCCCCTCAACGATCTTTTGAAAAAGAATGTGTCGTTCATTTGGACAGAGACCACTGAGTCAGCATTCCAAGCTCTGAAAACAGCATTAGTCGAGGCCCCCCGTATTGGCATTGCCTGATTTCTCCAAAAGATTCATCGTGGAAACTGATGCAAGTGCCACCGGGATTGGCGCAGTTCCGATGCAGAATGATCACCCAGTCGCGTACTTGAGCAAAGCCCTCGCCCCCTGCAACTTGGGACTGTTAGCTTATGAAAAAGAGTGCCTCGCACTACTTTTAGCAGTTGACCATTGGCGTCCATACCTTCAGCATTCGGAATTCACTATTTGGACGGACCAGAAAAGTTGCTGAATCTGACTGACCAGCGATTGAATACCCCAATTCATCAACGTGCTTTTACGAAGTTGGTTGGACTGCAGTTCAAAATTCAGTATAAGGTGGGAGCATCCAATCGTGCAGCAGACGCTCTTTCTCGCCGAGTGCATGATACAATGGCAGAATTGGCAACAGTAGCAGTATGTAAGCCAGCCTGGTTAGAGGCAATTACAGAGAGCTACCGGCAAGACAAAACAGCACAGCAATTGCTTACCAGGCTAGCCTTGGACCCCAACAGTGACGAAGGTTATTCACTCCAGAATGGTGTTCTCAAGTACAACGATAGGATATGGATTGGCGATGACAGTGAAGCCCAAACTTCTTTGATCAAGGCACTGCACGACAGTGCGACTGGGGGTCACTCCGGCTTTCATGCCACTTACAATAGAGTGCGCAGGTTGTTTGCATGGAAAAATTTGAAGAACATGGTTCAAGACTTTGTGCGCCAGTGCAGTACTTGTCAGCATGCAAAAATAGAGCGAGCGTCGCCCGCTGGACTGATGCAACCATTGCCAATACCCAAACGACCATGGGCTGTGGTGTCCCTGGATTTCATTGAAGGCCTGCCTAAGTCGGGAGGATATGATGTGGTGCTAGTGGTAGTGGATAAATTCTCCAAATACGGTCATTTTGTGCCCATGAAGCATCCCTACACCGCCTTGACTGTGGCCCAGGTATACATGCAACATATATTCAGACTGCATGGACTGCCGTTGGCATTGATCTCCGATCGTGACAGAATCTTCACGAGCAATCTGTGGCAAGAGTTCTTTCGCCTCTCTCAGACGCAACTACGGATGAGCTCGTCATATCATCCCCAAACCGACGGTCAGACGGAGCGGGTGAATCAATGTTTGGAGACCTATCTGCATTGTGCCGTCCACTCTTGCCCCAACAACTGGTACAAGTGGCTGTTTCTGGCGGAGTACTGGTACAATACCACTTTCCATTCAGCATTGGGGTGCACACCCTTTGAAGTCATCTACGGCACACTGCCACGAGAGTTTGGGGTCACCCAAGTGGTTCAATGCACAGTGCCTGACCTGGCGGCATGGCTTCATGAGAGAGAAGTCATGTTGGAACTTCTACAGCAACAGCTCAAAAATGCCTAGGATCGGATGAAGAGGCAAGCAGACAAGAAACGCACTGACAAAGAATTTGCTGTGGGGGACTGGGTTTACCTCAAGCTGCAGCCGTTTATTCAGAGTTCGGCGGCTCGGAGACCCTTCCAGAAGCTTGCATTCCGCTACTACGGCCCTTATCAGATTGTGGCTAGGGTTGGAAAGGTAGCGTATCGTCTCGCCCTGCCTGAAACAAGTCAGATACATCCAGTGGTGCATATTTCCTAGCTCAAACAAGCAGTGGGAGTGGACACAGCAGTGGAGGCCGATCTTCCACCCGATCCTGCCGTACTGCAAATGGAGCATGAACCGCTTCAGATTCTGGCAAGCAAGGACGTTGTGACTCGTGCAGGTAAATGTACCCGTGTGTTGGTGCACTGGTCGAAGCTGCCGCCATCCCTCGCTACATGGGAGGACTTGGGAGAGCTTCATCGCCGTTTTCCGGCAACCGCGGCTTGGGGACAAGCCGCATTCCAAGGAGGGGAGAATGTCACGTCACCTGGGCGCGTTGCATCTGAACCAAGGGGCCCAAGTGCATCGGAGGACCCAGAGGCCAGTGACTCGAAGGCGGAGGAAGCCACAGAAGCGGGCGACAAGTGACCTGGTCGTCCCCCGACAGCTGGCGGCCTCGAGCCGGCGGGTTATGTTAAGTAGGTGGCATGTGTTATATTGAGGGTATCGAGAATCATTCTATCAACTTGGACAGGAAGCTGATCTTCCCCGGCCTCTTTCCCCTTTCCAACTACTTTCCCTTCGTGCTCCCCCCCTCTCAGATCCGATCTACCAGAGTGCGTTACACACGTATCATCTCTTCCGTCTGGATGATGAAAGGCCACTGCTAATTTTCGGCTATTTGACGTAAGCCACTAACATGTAGGACACATGATGGTGGAAGGCTGCTAATTAGCATAGCATTTGACAGAAGTAGCTTTAGGATTTGACGGAAGCTAGTAGTGCTATCCTACACATGATGGCGGAAGCTCCTAAAGCTAGTGTAGCTTTATTAAGGTGACGGAAGGCTGCTAATCATGTAATTGTTTCACATGTAATAATAATAAAATCGCCCTTTATCAAAAAAATGTAGCTTTATTAAGGTTCTTTATTATCACACGTTGGCAGAAGGTTACTAATTTGACGGAAGGATTTGGCCAAAGCTTGTTTGCTGCTATTCTAAGTTAATAAAACGGGCATTTGAGATACAGAATTGGATGGCTGGCTCTCGTATTGTGTCTAGAGACGAGCCCAACGAATAGTGTTCAATTTTTTGGGATAGTGTTGGATTTGCTAAATTCCTGGGTTGTACCTAAATTCCTGGGTCGTGACTCCTAAATGTGAGTCCTGCCATCATGGCGAACTCCTGCCCACTGTCCATGCCATTTTTGGCTGCACTTGGAATTGGACTTGGTTAGAGCATCTGGGCCTACTCAACCCAAGGGTTTGGCTTACCGAAAGGCAAGAAACGCCGTTACCGTAAACACCATGTAATCACCGCTAGGATTTTTTAGGCAAATTTTAAATTCAAACTTTTTTAGTTCAATCGATAGATTACTATTGAACTCGTATTTTTCAGATAGTTACGGTTGGCCCAGTGATTGGTCCTTTCTATCCCTGTTCTCGATAAGGTCTTCTATATTCAGGTTATGAGCTTGATCTTGAAAAATATGCAAAAAGAATTATCATCGCTATTATCTTATTCTATGAGAGTAGCAATGGTTTCAAACCATATGTCGCTTGAATCCAAAATCTCCAAAACCATATTTGCTTGCTAACCGCATTTCTCGCTACCCTCGCAAATATCCTGCTACCACGCCACCATCTCTCCTCGCTGTCTTCCCAGCCTCCCTAGCGCGCTCAGTATGTCGGTCCTTCATTGTACGAATGTGATGGATTATTGGTGGTCGTCCAATGCTTTAGCTCCGCTATGTGGTTGCATCGGTCCTTCAAATAAGCTTAGGAAGGGCAATTACGGTGTCCATTGGTGTGTGGTGAGTAGATTTGGGTGTCTTCTCCAGTGACGTCTGATGTTGGCCCCGGATCTAGCATTGAGAACCATGGATGTGTCCCTGTCCATGCTCTTTATCCTAGAATGATGGTCGCATGTTTTATTCGTGCCGAGTGGTTACTTCAACGATGATGGAGCATGAGAGCGGTCGGTGACCCGGCCAACATTAAGGTCACAATGTACATTTATTTTCGTAGTTATTTTCTTTTGCTCTTTGTATGTTATATATTGAATATCCAATTATGAGCCCAGGCTCATTTGCACCCGGTGAAGAGTACATAATACTAGATTTTAAAAAAAAAACAATTTTTTCTGTATAGAAGATGTTTGTGTGCGTGAGGTTCGTGCCAATTTTTAGCATATTTGAACATCTGAGGAGCTCTTAGCAAAAATAACAAAATTGACCTGAACTATGCACAAACAGTAAACTTTTTCACATACCTTAAATTTATCTTTTTTGCTGAGAGCTACTCAGATCAGGCTGCAGGTGGGACGACCTGCGGGCGTCCCGCATCCTGCCACATCTACCCACATAATTTAGTGGGACCAAATGGGCTGCCCACTTAATTTAAGTGGGATTATGCGGGTTGCCACAAGCCCACATACTCCGCAGCGACAAACACAACAATTGCAAGCTAGCTGCAGTACAGAGTACAGGGCGTGTCCAGAGGCTACAAACATACTGGATCAAGGCATGTACGACTAGGCCACAACGACGTCGAGGACATGGGGAGGAGTAGGCGGCGTGCGTCCAGCTGCGATTTTGGCAGGAACAGCTGCTACTGCTGCTCGGTCTGCTTGGTCGATGGTGGCGTAACCAACACGGGCTCACTGATGGCAAGAACTGGACAGGAGAACGACAACGTATCGAGCCCGCCTGCATGCGGCGTACGTAAGGCGCTTGTAGACAGCGATGTTGTGGTGTTCATGATGGAAGTGGGCGATGGTGCCGCGGCCACGGCGGCTCCGCCCTAATCTCTTCTGCATCATCGCAGAGATGTGGGTTTGACGCGGCGTCCGCGGGATAACCCACATAACCCACTTATCTGGCTGGCCTAACCGTGGGTGTCCACGAACGCTAATTATGTGGGCTTTTATGTGGGCATCGCGGACAGCCCGCGTCCACTTGCAGCCTGATACTCAGATGTCCAAATGCGCTAAAATTTGACACGGACACCACACACTCACACATCTTTAACCACACAAAAGTTGATTTTTTTTTATTCTTGTTACTATTTTAAACATATTTACTGTTCACTCCTTGGAGAGTCGGGAGTGAAAACATCGTGTCCCTAGTACATCGTAATATAGATGTGTATAGGACACTATCTTTACAAAACGGAAACTACGATGAATGAACATTCCCTCTGCAGCTTCTCTGCGTGATGTTGTGCGATTGAGCGCACGCATCTCTACATGGGAAACCTGGCCATACGCCGCTTGCAGCAACCGTCAACGCAAATGTAGCATCGTGCTGCCGCGGGAAGAAAGAAAAAGCACATTTGGCGCTCAATATGGGCTTAACGGTAGCGGACGCACACCCCCTCGATCACCTTCGTTTCTAATGGGTCAGCCCATCTAGGGGTTTGGTGTTTGTTGTTTGCATAAGCCTCCCAACCTGTTTTGGGGAGCTTCTAGAAGCTTCAGACCATTTTTTGAAGCTTCTAGAAGCTTCCAAACGGGTGTTTTTTTTTCGTTTTATGTGTTTTCTACTCGTTGTCTACTCATGTTTTTCTTTCCTTTTCATTTACAAAAATCAAAAATTGCATTTTTTTTTCAAATCCCTTGATTGTTTTCCAAATTCTAAAACATCAAACCACTGATTTTTTTTAAAACATGATTTTTTTTAAATTCGCAAACATTTTTCATATTGGTGCACTTATTTTTGAATCATGAACTTTTCTCAAATTCGTGAACTTTTTTAAAATCATGATTTTTTGAAAAAATGAACTACTTTTCAAGTTCAAGAAAAATTTAGAATCCATGAACTTTTACCATATCTATCAAATAAGTAATGAACGAGCAAACGTCCAAAGAACTAGTAAGAAAAAATAACAATCCAAGCGACCCAAGCAAACTTTTTTTCCTTGACCCGAGGGAGCTAACTAGCCCGCGGCCCGTGGAGAGTTGCACATGAGCGCAAGCGCCATTTGGCGAGCCTCAAAGGGAGCTCCTATACAGACGATGCAGGCGCCCGTTAACGATCCGGCGCCTGCACTGTTGCTAGCATGGGTCGAACCACAAGCGTGCTGCCCCCAGTTTTTTTACGGAAATAAAAATATGAATTCAAGAAAGGTTTACAGATTTAAAGAAAAAAGGTTCATCCATTTGAAAAAATACGTTCATATCTTTAAAAAAAGTTCATCAATTTATAAAATAGTTCATCAATTTGAAAAAAGGTTCATTCAGATTGAAAAAAAGTTCATCCAATTTAGCAAAAGTTCATTAAATTTGAAAAAGTTCATAGAAATTGAAAAAAAGTTCATCTATTTGTAGAAAAAGTTCATGGAACTGAAAAAAAAGTTCATAAATCAAAAAAGGTTCATCCGTTTTCAAGACAAATGTTCATTAAATCTCGAAAAAGTTCATCAATACTAAAATAAAAGTTCATAGAATTTTCAAAAAAAAACCTCAATCGGCGCCCAGATGGACCAGCCCATTTACGGACACCACAGGCGCCAATTAACAAAATGCACGTTAACTGGCGCCTATGGCGCCAAATAAGAAATGCCAACCTCAAGTGTTGGAGAGGTGGTCTCTGTAAGAAACCGACAAGCCCTTATTTGAGTCATGTGTGTTTGCCAGCTTGGGTCTGTTGAGTTGCATGGGCAGTCAGGCTGGATTACGGTCTGGGCCACTACCAAAAACCCAGGGTGATCCATAGACCCCCCCCCCCCCCGGCTCATCCGTGTGGCTATGCCACTGTGAGTGAGAAGAACATGACGTACTCCCTCCAACCCCACAATATAAGAAGTATTTGCAAGTTATGTTAACTTACAAACAAAGCTTGCAAAAACATTTATATTATGGGACGCAGGGTATAACATAAAGTAGGTGCTCAAAAATTGATAAAAATGAGCTAAAAAGAAGACTGAAAACAACGATTAGAATGAAAACAATGATTTGATAATATACAACCATTTTAGGTCCTTTAAGAAAATGATCCCACTATCATATTCAAGTGCACACTGCATAGGGGGAAAGTATTCTATGAGGAAAAATACAAGGAAGTGAGGAACTAAAAGGATTATAACATCAGACAAAAATTGCTAATATGAATGATAGCTCAGTGGTGATGTCAAACTGATTTCTCTTGCACATAAGCAATGTTTTTCAGATAACATCAGAATCTAAAAACCATCCCTCAACCCATTCGAGAGAATACGACCACCCAACTCGTCCAAAAAATAAAAATAAAAATAAAATTAAAACCACTCCCGGCTCTAAATTGTTCTGAATCAAACAAGGTGCAAACTGAAATGTGAAGTTAATCAATCGTGTACACAATGATGACCAGCATGAACTGAAATACACAAAACAAAATCCATTGCGCAAAAAAAAGTACACAAAAAAGAAGACCCGATCAAACCATTCAAGGTGGGTATTAGGTATAAACTTAAAATCCGGTTTCTATTTGTTCAGTTTTTCTTAAATTTGGCTAGCAAGAAAAATGAAACTAACCCTTCAAAATAGCTAACCCAAAATTTTGGTTAACCTTTTTTTTTGCGTGGTTTTCCGTTAATACTGAATGGACCTTGCGTTTTAAAAACTTTGCTCGGAGTATAACAATTAGGGGCCAGTTCTTTTGGCAGCTTAAAAAATAAGCCGCCTCCTCCCCAGCTTTCCCCATAAGCCGCCTCTCTTATTCATTGGGGCTTCTGCACGAGTTATGGAATAACTAATTTAGAAGTCTCAAAAAAATTTGAGGACGGCTTATTTTTTAAGCTGGGGAGAGGCAGCTTATTTTTTAAGCCGCCCAAAAAAACTGGCCCTAGGTAAAAAAACTGTACCTTATCTCACAAGCACATAGGCTAAGCTATAGCGCTGGAGGTTGGCCCAATGTCCACTTAAACTATTTTTATTGAAGGGGGGAGACCTCCTCTTTGGCGCCTTATGCGCCCATTCGGTTAGCAGGTGCTCGCGCAGCAGCCTCGCATGGGCCGGCCCAGCTAGCACGCTCACATCTTCCATTCTTCGATCACTCGCTCACGTTTCCATCGCTCGTTGTTTTTTTTTATGTTCGTCTTTTTGTTCACAGAAACTGAAAAGCACATAATCTGAAAATTTACGAATTTGCAAAAACAGTTCATGAATTTTCGTAAGTTCATCCATTCTAAAAAAAAGTTCATCAATTTTGAACACAAAAAAAATGAAAAAGTTCATCGGATTTGGAAAAAAGTTCATCGAATTTGAAAAAGTTCATCGGATTTGAAAAAAAGTTCATCGGGTTTGGAAAAAAGTTCATCTAATCTCAAAAAAGTTCATCCAAGTTTGGAAAAGTTCATCAAAGTTGGAAATTTGTTCATGAAATCCGGTGAACTTTTTTCATCGAATTACAAAATGAAAAAAATAAAAAGAAAAGAAATAAGAAAAGAGGTAAGAAAATTTACTTTATCGCAGAACGGCAAGTGGCGTAGTGGTTATGGCATGGCACACTTAACCGCGAGGGCTCTGGTTTGAATCCTCGTCCCCGCATTTGATTTTTTGCATCAGTTTAGAAAAAAAAGGGAATGTGGGCTGGCCCGTCGCGCAAGGGGGGGGGGGGGGGGGTGCGCGCCCTGTACCTTTAACGCTGTATTCGGCGATGAGGCCGCCAATTAGGATTTGGGGGCCAAATATGGGCATTTTCAAAACTGCGCCCATTTCTCAAAAAAAAATGGTTGTGCCCACATTTCTGGTTTTCTATAGCAAGTATAACGCTAAGAAAAGAACCCACATTTCCAGTTTGGTTTTACTTTTTGTTTCGTCGGTTTTCTTAGGATTTTTTTGTTTATTTTTTCCCTTTCCTTAATTGCGTGAACTTTTTCAAATTCGTTTCTTTTTCCAATCTCGTGCAATTTTTCTCCAAAATTGATGAGCTCCCCCCCCCCCCCAAAAAAAGAATCCATGATTTTGTTTTTCAAGATAGATGAAGTTTTCCAAACATGTGGACTTTTTTCAATTTTTTTGAACTTTTCTTCAAAATCGATGAACTTTTTTAGGTTTTCTGAACTTTTCTTGAAAATTCAAGAACTTTTTTAAAGTATTGATGAACATTTTACAAAATTGTGAACATTTTTCAAAGTTTTCAAAAAATTTTAAATGATGAATTTTTTTTGAGAATCGATGAACTCTTTTCAGATTTTGTGAACTTATTTGAAAATCAATGAACTTTTTATGAAAATCGATGAAGTTTCTTTGAAAATTGATGAAATTTCTTGAAAATCAATGAATTTTTTTCAATTTTCATGAACTTTTTTAAATTAGTGAACTTTTTCCAATACATGAATTATTCTAATTCATAATTCTTTTTTCAATATGTGGACTTTCAAATTCTGTTCGCATTTTTTTCAAAAGAAATCACATTTTTTTCAAAATATTATCAAATAATTCAAAAATCTACGAAGCAATGTACGTGCAATAAATAGCATGGCTACAGTTGTTTGGTCTACTTTGTCGCACTAGAACACTTCAAAAGTGCGTAGTAGCTCTAGTGGTTATCCACCACGTACTGGAGGTAAGGGGCGTGAGTTCAATTCTACATCAGGACAATACTTTTGGGTTTTCTTTGGCGCTATAAATACATTGCACTGTTGCCAGTTCATGGGCCGGCTCATCTGGGTGCTCCTATGAGCGCCCGTTGTGTCAACCAACGCAAAAGGCGCTCATAGCTTTGAGCGTGGTGAGGGGTGTCTGGGAGAGCAACTAGTTGATGAGCGCTACTTCGGGAGCCTTGCAATGATCATTTACGATGGGACTTGGCGCGCTCTCAGTTGCCGCCACGTTTCGCGCTCTGCGCGCTCCATCCGGATTTTATTTTATATTAATTTTTCGCACACGTTTTTGGCTTTTAGATGGTTTTTTCTGTTTTTTTTAATGTCGGTTTTCCATCGGTCTGTCTTATCTTTTCGGTAAAAAAATAAAAATGCAGAAAAAATCGCTAAAAACACGTTTTTTTTTCTTCCTTAAGAGGCACGGTTTTGCTTTCAGAAGAGGCATGGTTTCGCTTCCGCTAGAGGCACGGTCATGCCTCTCGGAAACGGAAAAAAACACGTTTTCACTTTTTTGTCTTTCATGAGAGGCACAATTTTGCTTTTGCGAGAGGCATGATCCTCTCAGGAACGAAAACACACATTCTCTTTTTTTCTTCAGCGAGAGGCACGGTTTTGCTTCCGTGAGAAGCACAGTCGTGCCTCTCGGAAACGGGAAAAAACATATTTTCTCTTTTTTTTCCTTTCGTGAGAGGCACGGCCGTGTCTCTCGGAAACGGAAAACAAAACACGTCTTCTCTTGTTTTTCTTCCGCGAGAGGCATGACGGCGCCTCTCGGAAACGGCTTCTGAAAAGGAAAAAAAGTGCTCCCAGTTCAGTTTTTTCATCCAGTTTTTTCGTGAAAAAAACAATTCGTCAAAATTTATTAGCATGGGATCTAGTTTTCAGCATCTCGACACGAGGAATCCAATAGTAAAACACGGTTCAAGATTTGGACGCATGGTTTAATCGATAAAACGTTTTGAATAAACGGATCTATGCAAAAAACGGAAAACTCCCAAGTTGCAAAAAATGGCGTGCATGCAACGCGCCACTTTTGACAACCTAGGAAGATGGGAATGATCTTTAGCAGGAGTACTCTTCAATTAGTGATTTCGGGTGCCTGGGTACGAGAAAATTGAACAACGTCGTTCCTGGGAGCTCCTATTAGGCGCCTCAGGCAACAGCGAAGCTCCTTGTGCCCACGCGCCAACACTAGTGGGCCGGCCCATGTACACGATCACCTTTGAGAAAAAGAAAGAGAAATTTCGAAAAAATGAAAAAAACATGAATTGAAAAAAGTTCATGAACTGGAAAAATCAACGATTCCAAAAAAAGTTCAGCAATTTTTTAAAAAATTAATCAAACTCGAGAAAAGTTCAGCAAAATTTGAAATGTTCATCCTTTTTTTACAAGATCATTCAGTTTTAAAAAAGGTTCATCTATTTGGAAAAAGGTTCATTTATTTTGAAAATTAGTTCATCCAAATTTCAGAAAAGTTTACCAATTTGAAAAATGTTCATAAAATTTGGAAAAAAGTTCATCAAAAATTGGAAAAGATTTCATCGAATTCGAATAGAAAGTTCACTAAATTTTTAAAAAGTTCATTGGATTTCAAAAACAAAGTTCATACAATTTAAAAAAGGTCATCAATTTTGAAAAAGAGTTCATACCATTTTTTTTAAAACCATGCATTCAATAAAAAATAAACATGGACAAAGGAGTTTATATTGTGTAACGGGCCCCTGAAGCACGGAATAGAAAAATGTCGTCATTCCTTCAACCTGGAGGGAGTTTCACGTTGCTCCCTATGTATTGTGGCTGCGCTGCACGCGACCGCCACCTTGGGCTGGAGGAGGCACCCAAGGTGGCAGCCGTATCCATTTACTCGATCATCTAGGTGAGGGACTCCGTGTGAGCACCTATCTCAAGAACACTGACGCATGCAGGAGCTTGTTCTCAGCCTGGAAAGCCGCACACGGGTTCGTGGCCTCCTGCGCCGCCACCTCTATGGTGCAGTGTGGTCAATGATATAAAACAAGGAACATGTGAGCCATATGTAGCGATTATCAAGGAAATTATAGACACTACATAGAGTTCCAAAGTTGCTCTCCCATCTTCAAAGGGCGAGATACCAACTTCGAGGCACATAGCCTTATTAGACATGCTTTTCGTCCAGGGGAAGGTCGCCATCTGTGCCTTCTAAACCCTCCGGACGTATCTTGTATTCCCATGAACAATCTTTATCTTTCCGCTATCGGCATTTTTACAGAAAACCCCTTGACCTTTATGAAAATAAACCCGTAGTCCAGTAAATAAGTGGGGAAAACGTTTCGTGTGTCTGCCCCACGGACGCGCTTGAAAAAGAAAAAGAAAAATAAAAACCCACCCCCGAATCGAGCGACTGCGTCTCCCACCCCATCTGAATCCGCTGCCTCGCCGCCGCCGGCCCGCATCCTCAGCCGCGCCGTGCTGCCGTCCTCCCCGCACCCCGGCCTGCCTTCTCACCGCCGCGCCCTCCTCCCCGCGCCGTCCAAGTCCTCGCGCGGTTCGCCGACGCCGAGGCCCAGGCCGCCGCGCTCCGGGCCTGCACCGGCGGGCTCGAGCACGCGCCGCCGACCGCGACGGGCTGCTCAACACGCTCCGCGCCGCCACGTTAAACGGCCGGGAGGAGGAGGAGGACGCGCAGGAGGCAGGGCGGTGTCAGAATCGCGCGCGTTGGATCCGGCCGATGGTTACGGCGACACGGGCGCGGATGCTCTGGCCAAGGCCTCCGCGCTCTATGCCCCGCCCCTGCTTGCCGAGCCCTGCCTCTCCGGATCTCCAGCCATGTATGCTGCTGGGGACCTTGCAGGTCCATGCTCGTCGGCGAGGGGGAGCGCAGACAGCAGCCTAGCCCGTCACCGTCAGTAACATGGCAGTAGGCCTCTTCTCCCCTTCTCAGTTTACAGCAGCATGCCACACTCTCAGGCTCCTGTCCCCCGTCGTTAGCACACCGATTCAGAGGCAGAGGCTGACTTGCAGCTCGTGGACACAGAGGAGGAAGCCTAAGATCAATCTCAAAAGTTGTTATCATTGTTCTCAGCCAGCGATGCATAGGGGAATTGTTTGTTCATCTATGTGTTAAAATCTGGACCTCTTCATCAACGACTTCAACAAGGATGAGATCAAGCTGTGTCTGCTGCTCTGTCCACCACAACAATTTTGGAATGCATTAACTTTTATCTGCCCAGGTTGAATCCTTCATTCCTCATTCTCATCCTAATTTCTTGATGTTGGGCAAGACACTCCAGATGAGTTGCTAACATCAAAAGGCTTCAGTTCTAACTAGAAGAAATTTTGCTTAGGAATATTTTATCAGTTTTGTGGTCAATTAATCAACTGGTGTTACAATAAAAGCAAGAAAGTGATGCAAGTTCTTTGGGATATATGCACTGGAAAATATATGAACACTGTTGGCCCAAAATCACAGGGCCCCACTAAATTGTTGGCCATTTGGCCTCATGATTTTAATGATAATCGTTCTACCATGAATTTTGTCTTCCGCTAGCATTTCAACAGTACTGTGTGCTGTAGCAGTATACATCTGAAAGAGTTTCCTCCTATGCCATGGATCCGGTGTAGCGCTCCAGTGAGAAATAATCAATGGTGTACTTATCCCCTTTACATGTTCTTTATTTACATTTTTTACATTGAATTCTAAGCTAAGTGCTTAGTCTTTTGTTACTTGCAGCCTTGCAGGCAGGAACATGAGCATGCATATCTGGGAGTTCCGAAGAAGGCGTTGACCCCATTATATATATTGCTGCTCTCTGCCAGAAACCAAACAAATAACACTTCTATGATGCTGCTCACTGATTGATACTAAATACGAGTATATGGCTTGTTCTCGAGGATAGTTATCACTTTTTGATTCATATGGAATTTGAGGATATGGATGACACTGGTTTGTTTCTTTCACTACTAAAATTCTGTCCACCATTAGCTTACGGGCAATGCTCCAGATCCACACGAACATGCCCGAGTAAATGCTCTTTATGATTCCATGTTCTTATGTAATAAGACTTGATGTGTTTTATCTTCCAATAATTCAGACACGGGCCTTCCACAACTTGATACAAGCTGCTGACCAGAGTTAGAGGGTTAGGTTTGATATTATTATTTGTTGTATGACTATTTGTTCTCATTATGGCACACCTTATTTATCTTTTATTCAGTTACATAGCTTGCCTGTATTACTTGAGACATAATTATACCGCGTACATTTAGTGGATACTATTGTTGAGTAAAAACGAAATTCGTACTTCAAATTACATACTGGATTTAGATTGTTTCCTTAGAAACCAAGAGTTCTTTTTTTGATGAAAATGCCAGATTGGCTTTTCATTCATGAAGAAGGGGTGTAGTACAAGGTGTTTCTCAAAAATACAGGGTAGTAGAGCTGCATACGAACTGTATGCAGGAAACATACAGTGGAATATAACTAAAGCATCTCTAATCTGCCTCCCTTGGTTTTTGAATCAGCTGGTTAAAACCCAAGATATCATTTGCGGTTCCCAGTAGTTGTTTACTAGAGGTATCCACAATCCTTTAGAAATTAGAAGTGATAGGAAAAAAAAGTGGAACTGAACTGAAGCTATTTCCGTTAGTATTGTCTACGTCTCCTTGACCTTTCACGGGAATCTGATGTAACCATCCTGCAACCTGCAAATACTATAGATGATATGCAGAGAAGATTTCAATATTACTTATTACTGCCTTAGTACCATGCCTTTCTTCTCTACATAAATCATTTATAAAGCTGTAGGAGGAGCTCAGCTTACATATATGAATATCCGACTAATTGCCTCACCACTAATTAGTTGCCACACTGCAACTACTGACAGTGGATACTGACATCTTATTCTCCTGGTAGAGTTCAAAACAACATGAATCAAGCTGATGAAATTCAGTTGTATTTTTTTCTTTTCCGACCATGTAATTTTTTTAACTGCTCTGAAGGTCCTCTCATATATAATTAAGCTCACACACAAATGTCCTTGTACGTACTATAGAATCATATAGCTGACAATATTGAACTTTTCTGTTGTAGTAAGAATATCAAGCATTATTTTGTCATTGGTGTTTCAGTTTGTCGGTTACAGGTATATCATTCCAATATTCATACTATAGAAGTTGTTGTCAGGGAGTGCGAGAGGGGTAGCAGAGTGGCCAGTGAGGGGAGCACCATCACGGGAGCTGTGTTAATAGAAGGCAACGTCGAGAAGATGTCGACAACCTCCGTGGATGAGCGGTGGTTGTGAGAGTTTGCCGAGGAAGGCCTACTCGATCATGGAGTGGCTATCGCTGCAGAAGGCGACGCTAGCAATAGAGACAGCCATCCATTTGTGCCACCATCAATAACAACGTTGTAACAAGCATGGCTCTGCACTGGTGAGTAGAACTTTCTCCAAATCCAATCGAACTATTGGATTAAGATGTTCTAAAATTTATTGCCTGACTGCCTCATCTGTGTCCATATCTCTGTTGGGAATTTGCAGGTTGCTGAAGCAGTAGAGTGGCTTATGTCATGTAGGCAACTGGTGGCTACAAGGATCCGTACGTAAACATGGTATGTGAAATTTGTGCTACACAGGAATGGAAATGCCAATTTACAAAATATAATATGCATGTTTGGTTGATGATTACTTGGGGTAGCCGAATAGAACTTGGAACCAGTATAACTTAAGTGTGGCTATGAAAATTTTAGATGGAGTTGGTGGTTTGGTACCTATTGGAGTAACAAATTCCAGTTACCCAGTAGAAAGCAAGGTGAATCGGAAATCAATTATTAAATCTGCTTTATAGGCTTTGCTAAAGAGAGAAACTGAGAGCTACTAATATCCTGGTTTCATTGAAGCTTATTAGCGTCTTGAATCCCGATTTGGACAAGAACTCCCCCATGATCCTTGAATCCCTGTAAAGCAGCATTGTGCATTGCTATTGGATGACGTTGTGGGTTGTGGGCATAGAGTGGAGGTTGCATCACATGATCAACGTTGTGTCAAAGGACTTGCATGGGCCACAGGGATGTGGTGGTGTTCATAGTGGGCAACGTTTGTTTTCATGTAAGTTATGGTCGATGTAAGATAGGTAGTGGATGGGCATGTCATAAGTTTTTTCTCCCGTTGCAACGCACGGGCATATTTCCTAGTAACGTTTAAGCAATAAAGTGTGTCAACGTTACCACCTTTGCCTCCGGCTCGTCCACTTATGGCTGCTTGCGCGCGCTTGACCACTGCGTGGATGACCGGTTTGACTCCTTGTGTTTACGCTTCCTCTCCTTCTCGGTGCATCTAGCCGGTAGCGTCATGGGTGTAGGCGAGGCGGGCAGCGTGTCCGGTGCGTGTGGCTGGTGCCTCGGGCGCCATGAGGGGAGGAGAGGAGAATGTCATGTAAAAGAATAGGAGCGGAGGCGGAGGAGCGGTCTCACCCCGGGCGGTGGCGGCTGGGGAAATGGGACGAGGGAGAGAGAGGAAATTAATGGTGTGGCCTATTTTTAAGAGAACTAACAGTTGAATCCTGCTTGTCTTGTAGGCCAATATAATCCGGTTGACTTTTGTACCATGTCGTCCATGACAAATAGACCAGGCACGTTAGAATCGGGGTCAAATTTGACTTAATCGGTCATTACTGCAGTGATCTAGACGCTCTTATGCTATTTCTTAACGGAGGAAGTAGTTTTTTGTGACGAATAATCGTAAAGATGATAAATTTGGCTTGAACCATGATCATTTTGTTCTATCTGTTCCGATCATGGCCTAGTCTGTGTACCCGATTCCGTACTAGCTAAGGATTCATCCCCGGGTACAAATCGGAATTGCTCGATCTACTCTCCTTCTCCCGTTCTCCGTCTACCCAAATCCACACTAGGATTCCTCGCCGACTACAGATCAGTATCGGCGTGTCCCCGTTCAATATAAGCATCAGAGGAAGCGCCTGCGTCGGTGCACACAGCAAGCGATTCCGGTGTCGATCGTTCAGGAGGAGCAGAGGAGACACGCACGTATCAGCCACCCGATTAGAGACAAGCGCTCGAGCATGGCCATGGCCGTGGACGAGCAGCCGTCGCACCCGTACCACCGCTGGGGCCTGCCCCTCGAGAGCGGCACGGGGCACAGGTTAACCCCGAGGGCTAACGAGCCCATCTACGTCACGGACGTCTTCCTCGTCGACGCGGAGAGCGCCGGCCGCCAGGGTGCCGTGGCCGCCTGCGTCGAGATCGGCACGCGGGACCTCCTGCTCGGGCTGGTGTCGGCGGAGAACCCCCACGTGGAGCTGCAGACCCCGGTGATGCTGGACGAGGAGTTTCGCTTTTACGTCATGGGGCCCGGAGACGACGCCAACGCCGATGCCGGCACAGGCGCAGACACTGAAGACGATGCCGACGCCGACGCCGACGCGGCAGTCGTCATGTTCGAGGGTTTTCTTGTCACAAACACGGAGGAGGAGGCTGCCGACGACAAGGATGAGGAGTACGAGGAGAGGGAGGAGACCTACGGCGAGCTCGACCGATACGTGCCCAGGGCGAGCAGTGCCGGCGGCATCTCCAAGGACGCTCGGCAGGTTGTAGCCATAACTATAGCATTCTTAGGAATTCTGGTGTCTGTCTCTATGTTAGCATCCCTCGGATTGATAAAGTAATGGCGAACTCATCTATGGTTGAACTGCGCCGTCACTCACTCATACAGTATTTGATTTGAAGATGCATCCGTGACTAATCATTGTGTTTTACCAAAAAGGGGCAAGTGTTACGCACTAATGCTTGATCACTATTATTGCATTTTATTCTATTTTGCTTTATGGTAGGTGAACTGCCACAAGTTGAACTTTCAGATATCTGACATTTCATCGCTGTACAAAAGAGTAAATTCCTAAGCCGCTCCCGCTCCTATGGTTAGGAAATCGTAGTCCTTGTGAAGTCCTGCGGATATTGGCATGCATGCTCATTGTCCATGCCATGTTTTGGCAGAACTGATCGAACTTTGGTTATAGCTTATTCAACAATTAGCTATCCAACCCCCTTATAGCATCTCTAGATACTCTATAATTTAGATGAGAATACAGCCGAGTATTCTTTAGAGGAGTAATTTGCTTCTTTAAAAGAGTGTCATTTTATTTTATTTTTTCTTTGCAATGAATCGGATATATTGAAAAAATTCACCGAAAATACAGAGTATCTCATACATAATAAAAGTTAAATCGATATTTTGGGAGCACCAAATGACCACTATTGACGTTGAAGCGAGCTGCCGACGCGCTAAAAAAAGTGTCCTTTCTAACCGAACTTAATGAGTGAAAATATTTTACTGCCAAATTTGTTTATAGACCAAAAACGTGTTATATTTGGGTTTGAGTGAGTACTGTATTATTTTATTAGATAACATCTTGGCCACATACTTCACCATTTTTTCACTAAAAGAACGGATCCAAAGAAAACTACAAGAAATATTACACACTTCAATAGAAACACAACTTCTCTAACTGTTCTTACTAGTCCAATCAATGCTTTCTGTCCCTTTTCATTGCCTATCTTGTTGCTTTTCTCTATGGGCTTCTCAAGCTTGCACACTTCTTTCTTTAACGGTCCTGATCCAAATAACCCTATTCTGGAACAGAGGTGATAAGAAAAATCTAATTCTGCCTCATGCTCCCGCGCTTGCTCCACCCTGACCTCCTCGCATACTCTGGCGGTGACGGTCGCACCACCACCTACCTCTGGTGCTGAACAGTCTGCCTCGCCTCACCAGCTGCTTGTCGACGCCCCACTGGCCTCCTTTCCTATCACCATCTCTCTCCACTAGTGAGGCCCCTCTCTCCAACCACTGCTGATGCATCACCTCCCAAGAGTTGTATAGAGGATTCAATTTGCCGGTCATTTATATATTATGGAATGTATATGAGTCGGTGGTCATCCGACGCTTCGGCTAGAAGGCGTAGTAACCACTACTCTAGCGCACATCTTCGTGAAACTTTGAGTTAATTGCACAGAAGTACCACAATTCGGGCATTACATGCAGATTGGTACCATGATTGCCAATTTTTGCGTGTCAGTACCAACATTGGTCCAAGTTTTTGCAAATTAGGCTAAAACGCGTATTTATACGTATTGACGCCCGATCCGACAGCTTGGGCCCACCCGTCAGGTGCCACGCTGGCCAATCGGCGCGTGCCCGCGCGTTGACTAGGACGAGCCGGTGCGCTGCAACCTGGTCCGGTCGCACCAGCTCCAGCCCGGCCGCACCATTCCCCTCCCCTCCTCCTCGCTCGTTTCCTCCGTCGCCGCCGCCCGCGTCCCGACTGCCGGCCGCCGCACCGCCCCGCCGACGCCATGGTTTTGGAGGACGAAAGCAGCGACGACCATTCTAGCCTCCCGTACATGCATTCTTCCTCCACAGACGGTCTCAACGAGGTCAGTACAGGGTTAGGGTTAGGGTTTCAGATTTGGGATTTCTTGATTTGGTTGATTTCGCTAGGTTCTGATTTGGCCATTGTCTTTGTGCGAGCTTCTGCAGGTCCCTTTCAGCATTGAAGATCCAGATTACAAGGGGCTTGAGCTGGATGTGATGTCTCCATGTGAGAAGCACGGCATGGCATCTAAGAGGCTTGTTGCCTTTGAAGGAACAGACACAGGCAAGAGGTTTTTAGCATGTGCACAGCCGGTATGGATTGTAGGATTGTAGGCATACTGATTTTTTTCTTACTTGGTCAGTGCCACTCTGTTTGCTGGAGCACTCTGCTTGCTGTCAACATTTTGGTTCATAGTGGTTAGAGTAGCTTATTTAGGTCAAGCATGAGTATATTTTGCTGGAGTACAATGGCATAGTAATCTTTGTTAATAGTGGTAGTAGAGTAGCTTACAAATGGTTGAACACTCCTTGATATGAACAGTAGAGTAACTAACCTAGTCAGTCAGCTACTCAAGTGGCTGCTCCTCTTGTTAAGTGTAGTGGTCTGATGCTAAATTTAGACATTATTTTTGGCAACTGCAGTGATTTTCTGTAATTACTTGCTGTATGAACTGTTTTGTTGTTGTTGTTGTTTTTGCAGGAAGGTAGCTGTCGGTGTCAAAACCGGCGGATCTCGGGTAGGGGGCCCCGAACTGTGCGTCTAGGCGGATGGTAACAGGAGACAAGGGACACGATGTTTTTACCCAGGTTCGGGCCCTCTCGGTGGAGGTAAAATCCTACTCCTGCTTGATTAATATTGATGGTATGGGTATTACAAGAGTTGATCTACCACGAGATCGGAGAGACTAAACCCTAGAAGCTAGCCTATGGTATGATTGTTGTTCGTCCTACGGACTAAAATTCTCTGGTTTATATAGACACCGGAGAGGGCTAGGGTTACACAGAGTCGGTTACAATGGGAGGAGATCTTCATATCGTATCGCCAAGCTTGCCTTCCACGCCAAGGAAAGTCCCTATCCGGACACGGGACGGAGTCTTCAATCTTGTATCTTCATAGTCCGGGAGTCCGGCCAAAGGTCATAGTCCGGCCATCCGGACACCCCCTAATCCAGGACTCCCTCAGTAGCCCCTGAACCAGGCTTCAATGACGACGAGTCCGGTGCGCAAATTGTCTTCGGCATTGCAAGGCGGGTTCCTCGTTCGAATACTTCATAGAGGATGTTGAACACAAGGATAGTGTCCGGCTCTGCAAAATAAGTTCCACATACCACCGTAGAGAGAATAATATCTGTACAAATCTAATCTGCTGACGCATTCCGTAGCGTGACATCACACCACGGCCAAGCCTTTATTTGAATCATTTTACTGTTCCACCTCAACGCGTTTAGCGAGGCGGTTTCCTTGGCACGTCTTGTCAAAGCAGAGATCGTGTCCCCTTATTCCGGGATCCTCATCAATACGGGTGTGGGTAACCAAACCGCGCCATTAACCATGGCGCTTGGGGGATAAGCGAGTTTTATTAGGCCGGTGGGGGCTCGTAGTTTCGGCCGCCCATATAAGGGGATAAGGATCTACCCTTTCCATTTACGCCTCTTCCTCCTTTGCTTATCCCTCCCTGCGTACTCGAGCTCCAGCGCCCAAGCCCGCACATCTCGCCTCGACCTACTCCAACCATGTCCGGAGCGGGAGGCAAGTGGATGGCCTCCTCCGTCACGGAGGGGCAAATCAAAAAGCTGAGGGAGGCCGGATACCTATCTGACGACATTGCGCACCGGCTTCCAGATGCGGGGCAACTCATCCCCACCCCCAGGCCCCATGAGAGGGTCGTTTTTCTCCCCCATTTCCTTCGTGGACTTGGATTTCCTCTTCACCCGTTCGTCCGGGGGCTCATGTTCTACTATGGCCTGGACTTCCATGATCTGGCCCCAAACTTCGTCCTCAACATCTCGACGTTTATCGTCGTGTGCGAGGCTTTCCTCTGCATCCAGCCCCACTTCCGCTTATGGCTGAAGACTTTAATGTCAAGCCGAAAGTAGTGGGGGCCGCCAAGCGGAGTGCGGAGGTGCCATGGTGGGCCGGATGCCCAACGTTACATGGCTCGAGGGCGCCTTCGTAGAGACCATCAAAGGGTGGCAATCGGGGTGGTTCTACATCACCGAGCCGCGTGACCCTGAATGGGCAGCGGCCCCCGAATTCCAATCTGGCATTCCCACATGGCTCATGTCCTGGAAAGAGACGGGCCTGTCGTGGGGTAATTCAACAGAAGTGACCACACTTCAAACCTGCATCAAAGACCTGATTAGCACGAAGGTTAAACTTGTCACCGTAGCCCAGGTCATGCTCTTCCACCGGATTCTCCCGTGTCAACGACGGGCTTTCAACTTGTGGGAGTTTGACCCGGCCCAGCACCAGACTCTATCCCGGCTCTTCGACACAAAGCACGAGGATGCATGGAAGGTGCTATTCAAGAGCTCCGAGGTCTCGCCTCCCGTCACCGAGGATCACGGATTCTGCGCCAAGCGCCAAGCCAGCGTGGTGAGCTAATTTTCCCATTGCGGGGTATCTGTTTTCCATAGATTTGATTTTATGCAGGATCTAAACCCCCATCCCTTTGACAGGACTGGCAGAAGAGGGCCAGACAGATTAACTGTCCAGCTCCTTTGCCCGAAGACCCAGCGGATGCTCGTTTAACGAAGCTGCTGGTTCCGGCACCTCACGTGGTGCCAGAGAAGAAGGCCAAGAAGAAGGCCACGGGGACTCAAAAGAGCTCCCGGCGCCTGGTGGTGTCGGACTCATCGCCCGACGACCCCGACGCACCCTCCGCCTCGGAAGACAAGGAGGAGGAAGAAGAAGAAGAAGGCTCTCCCCCTCCAACGGGGGGAGGAAAGAAAAGGAAGGCTACCCCAACTGGGGAGGCCGAGGGGGCCAAGAAGGGGAAGACCCTTCTGCCGGACTATGCCTCCGATGCCGAAGACGGCGGGGAGGAATGGCCATCCAGGGTCAAGCCCCTGGCAAAATTGTAAGTGTCCGGCTACCCAAATGACTCAAGGCGCCCCTCTATTATTCGATAGCTTCTGATGCTGAATTTTAATTATGCAGTCCACCCAGAGTTCAGCTCGGCGATTCGTCGAGCGGCTCTCTGAATTCGTCGGATGTGAATAGCGCTTCACTTCCGACGGCTTCCTCCCCACTCCCTGCAGACGACGCCGAGGCGGAGTCCCAAAAGGGACCGAACCAGGAGGAGGTGGTCCTGGAGGCGCCCCAAGGCGACCTCCCGGACTCCAGGCCCAAAGGGGGCAAAGCCCTGGAGGGATCTAAGTCCGGCCCTGGGCCGGACACTGCTCCGGAACCATCAACGGTTCCAGAGTCCGACGGGCAGCGCCTTCGTAAGAAGGGCAAGCCTACGACATCGGCGGCCTCCGCCCAACCAGAGGCGCCGGACAATTTGCTGGAGGTGCTTAATGGCGCCTCCATCGACGAGGGACACCGCACTGTTATGAGTGCGGTGATTCAGAAGGTTCAGTCCGCCAAGAGCGGGCTGACAGAAGCCTGTACAAGCCTGTTAACAGGCTTTGAGGTATGTATTCAAAACATATAAAAATGTTACCGCATAGATAGTAGCCCATGATGCTCAGTTTGGCGTTCGGAAAGAAAATCCGAGCTGAGGATCTAAAAAGATATACGCAGGAGTCTAACATAAATGTGTCAATATGGGAATGCAGGCTGCGCTGCTGACCTCTGCCGCACTGACTGCGGAGGTCAATACATTGAAGGAGAGCCTCGATCGGTCCGAGAACAAGCTCGGCCGTGCCAAGAAGCAGCTCGAGGACAAGAAGGGTATGTAGTACCGCATGTAAATGTATATAGAAATACTTGGTTGCAAATAATGACAGGACCAACGTAAATGTTGCAGGGGCCACGACCGAGGTGGCGACCCTGAAGGAAGCGGTCTCCAAGGCCGAAAATAGTGCGGCCTTGGAGCGCACCGAGCGAGAGAAGTAGGAGGCACGGGTGGCGGAGGTGCGGCAAGAGCTCCAGGCTCTCGTGGAAAAACACGAGAGTTTAGAGCGTGACTCGAAGACTCGAGAGTCCGAGCTCGCCTTGGCTCTTGAGAGTGCCAAAACCTCTAAGGCTGAAGCCCAGAAGGCCCTCCAGGAGATCGAGGCGATGAAGAAGATAGCGGCGGGTAAGGCATTCTTTATGCAAAGCAAGAATATAAAAGTAAATTATCTGTTACTTACCCGGATCCGGAGCTCTCCAGGAGCGTTCACCAATCTGCCCCGTAGTGTATCTGATGCTGCCGCGTTCTACCGAGCCGAGGAGGGGAGCTCGATGGAAAAGGTGTTCTGGTCTCAGTATGCTGAGGCCGAACATCCGGTGCCCCTGAGCGACCAGCTGAAGCAGCTGGTCGAGCTCCATAAGGTGGCCGAACAGGCCATGAAGGGCCTCGTAGTTCGGTTGTGGCCTGGAGAGGCCATGCCTGGGAGCTACTTCGGTCTGGTGCGGTGGCTGGTGGACGCGTGTCCGTGGATTGAGGTCGTCAAGCGCTCCGTCTGTATCGAAGGTGCCCGTCGGGCCCTTGCCCGTGCTAAAGTGCACTGGGGCAAGCTGGACGCTGAGAAGCTTCTGACGGACGCGCCCCCGCCGGGCAAGGAGTATCACACGCCCGAGATGTATTATAAGGGCGTCCTGAAGGGTGCTCGCCGTATAGCGGACGAATGCACTAAAGATGTAAGTTTTGAGTAGGCTCGCATCTGTCATCCTGTACGCTGAAAACTTTGTTCATATGCGCTAAGCAACGCTTGTTTATCAAATCTGAGAGATGCAAGTCATCGGCTTCGACCCCCACGCCACGAGTGCTGGGGTGTTCGGGATAAACCTGAGCGCTCTTGTTCCCATTCTTGGGTCCATCTAGGGAGGCGCTCAGCACAACGAACCAGGCCATCGGACTTATGATGCTTTATCACTCTCACTTAGCCATAGAATTCTATAATTTTAAATTTCAACGAAGCCCCTAGTATTCGGAAGACCGAGTTCGGGGCGCTATCCACGCCTAGGCCGGATAAGTCTGGTTCCTCGCTGTAAGCGGCATAAGTCTTTAAGGACTCGAAAAACCTCGCGAACAGTGACCGGTCTCTCGCACTATCATGATGGTCAGTTTTAGCTTTCTCTACTGAGGTGTTAACCCAGCTCAACTGGGGCACAATCGCAGTAGTTCTCCCAGCACTACCTTAGCCAACATTGCGGAACGTAAGGTACCAAAACATGGGAGCCGGGCAAACCTAACTATTGACCAAAGACATGATTCAGAGCCGATGCATATAGTGCTATAAGTTCGGGGTGCCGCACTCGTGAGAGTGTTCGGTCTTCTCACACCATGTTATGGGGTGCTTAAGCCCCTGGTGTATTGGCCGTACCAAAGTGTACGGTTGCATAATGTCATGACTGAACATATATATAAAAAGGAATACAATAATAGATAGAAGCTATGTATTGTTTGTTATTAAAAAATTGCTGCTATGAAAGCAGAACGATACAAATAGTGCGATAAGCAAGGGATGGGATTATTTAACATGTCCCCCTCCAGGGGCAAGCTGCGGGATTTTAAGTAAAATAGGTAGTAAGCTCGTTATAGAGACCACCTGGACATATGGCGCAGCTTGTTCGCGCCCTGGCTGTTGCATCGTGTGTTCGGCGAGTTTATTGCCGGACAGGCCTTCCGAATAGTTGGATCCTGAAAGTATACAAAAAAAAAGAAAACGGCGGAATAGGGAGCCCCTAAGTGCGGTTGAGCCGCATTTTGGGCGTGCCGTAGTTGTGCCCCTCCCCTTATGCCCATGGTATTTTCAAAGCGTAGTTATGTACGCGTGGTACCGGTATCACCATCTGGCGAGGGCTGGGGTTGGGGCCGCACTGCTATGCTTGCTCGAAACGTGCCAGCCGGCTTTGTTGGAGGTTGCTTTGGGCACGCTTGACGTTGTCCGGACGTTTAACACCCGGATTGGGGAGATGCCTTGAGAGGCTGCTTTGTACTTCCGCTGCCAGGGCCGCTGTGTGCTCCTCCGTTCGGAGAGAGCGTTCAGTGTTTCCATTTACCGTAATGACTCCGCGAGGACCTGGCATCTTGAGCTTGAGATATGCGTAGTGCGGCACCGCATTGAATTTTGCAAATGCGGTTCGTCCGAGCAGGGCGTGATAGATACTGCGGAATGGGACTATGTCAAAGATTAACTCTTTGCTTCGGAAATTATCCGGGGATCCGAAGACCACTTCGAGTGTAACCGAGCCTGTACAGCTGGCTTCTACACCTGGTATGACGCCTTTAAAGGTTGTCTTTGTGGGTTTAATCCGTGAGGGATCTATACCCATTTTTCGCACTGTATCCTGATAAAGCAGGTTCAGGCTGCTGCCGCCATCCATGAGGACTCTAGTGAGGTGAAATCCGTCAATGATTGGTTCTAGGACCAATGCGGCGAATCCACCGTGACGGATGCTAGTGGGGTGGTCCCGTCGATCAAAGGTGATCGGGCAGGAGGACCATGGGTTGAACTTTGGGGCGACTGGCTCCAACGCATAGACGTCCTTGAGGGCACGCTTCCGCTCCCTTTTGGGGGATGTGGGTTGCGTATATCATGTTCACCGTCCGCACTTGCGGGGGGAAGCCCTTCTGTCCTCTGTTTTTGGCGGCCGGGGCTCCTCCTCGTCATCGCTACGCAGCCCCTTGTCTCTGATTTCGGCACTTAACTTGCATGCCTGCTTGAACACCCAACAGTCCCTGTTGGTGTGGTTGGCTGGTTGTTCGGGGGTGCCGTGTATCTGGCACAAGCGATCGAGTATCCGGTCTAAGTTGGATGGGCCCGGAGGGTTTCTTTTGAATGGCTTCTTTCGCTGACCGGGTTTAGAGCCTCTGAATCCGGCATTGACTGTCGTATCCTCAGTATTGTCGCCATTAATGTGGTGCTTGTGCTTGTTGCGACGTGACCTGCCATTGTTGTCCTTGGTATCCGAATTACCAGGGCTCTTGGTTATGTTATTGCTACGAGCTAGCCAGCTGTCTTCGCCCGCGCAGAAGCGGGTCATGAGTGTCGTGAGGGCTGCCATAGATTTCGGCTTTTCCTGTCCGAGGTGCCGGGCAAGCCATTCGTCTCGGATGTTGTGCCTAAAGGCAGCAAGGGCCTCGGCGTCCGGACACTCGACTATTTGATTTTTTGTGGTTAGGAACCGTGTCCAGAATTGCCTGGCCGATTCCTCTGGCTGCTGGATTATGTGGCTTAGGTCATCGACGTCTGGTGGTCGCACGTAAGTGCCCTGGAAGTTGTCAAGGAATGCAGGTTCCAGGTCCTCCCAGCAACTAATTGACTCTGCTGGCAGGCTGTTAAGCCAATGTCGAGCTGATCCTTTAAGCTTGAGCGGGAGGTATTTGATGGCGTGTAGATCATCACCACGGGCCATGTGGATATGAAGGAGGTAATCCTCGATCCATACCGCGGGATCAGTTGTGCCGTCATATGATTCAATGTCTACGGGCTTGAAACCCTCGGGGATTTGATGATCCATTACTTCGTCTGTGAAGCATAGTGGGTGTGTGGCGCCCCTGTACTGGGCTATATCGCGGCGCAGCTCGGATGAGCTTGTTCTGTTGTATTCGGCCTGGCCGTATTTATCATATTTAGTGTGACGGTTATCATCACATGATGTGGGGTGCCCACGCGATTCGTAGATCGATCTTGTTTGCCTTGCCTTGTCCTCCAGTATGTCTCGCAGGTCTGTTGCGTCTCTCCGTACTCTGTTATGTTTTGAGCGATGCCGGGGTGCGGCTTGGGTCGAGGGCCCGAAGGTCTCTCTGTCGCGGCCACGGGGTGGCCGATCGGGCGCATCATACGCTGGTAATGTAGGTCTAGTTGCTTCCTCCTCAAGTTGGGGTAGCAGCCTGCGCTTTGGGTAGCTCTTGGAGGGGCGCTCGAGTTTATACTCTTCGGCCGCCAGGACTTCGGTCCATCTGTCGGCTAGCAAGTCTTGGTCAGCTCTAAGCTGCTGCTGTTTTTTCTGCAGGCTGCATGCCGTGGCCATAAGCCTGCATTTGAAACGCTCTTGTTCGACGGGATCCTCTGGCACGACGAATTCGTCGTCGTCGAGGCTTGCCTCGTCTTCGGAGGGAGGCATATAGTTGTCGTCCTCAACCTCTCTGTCGGCCGCTCTCTCATGAGGGTTGGCTCCTTCGTCCTCCTGCACTGAATTTTGCTGCAGGGGGTTATCTTCGGCATTGTCCGGCGTGTTGTTATCTCCGGTGTCGGATTCGCCGTTCTTCCTTTGGCGGGATTTAGAGCGGCGCCGCTGACGTCGGCGCTTGGGTTGCTTCTTGGAGGGGCCATCCTCTGTTTTTTCCTCGCCATCCCCTGCTTTGGGGGTGTCCACCATGTATATGTCATA
Organism: Triticum aestivum; assembly: GCF_018294505.1. Classification (NCBI taxonomy): domain Eukaryota; kingdom Viridiplantae; phylum Streptophyta; class Magnoliopsida; order Poales; family Poaceae; genus Triticum; species Triticum aestivum. The sequence continues at coordinate 605,118,990 of NC_057813.1, forward strand.
TGACGAGGTGGCTTTCCAGTTCCCTATAGGTGCTGGTTCTTGGTCGTCTCCTTCATCGGCGTCCATACCGTCGATGTCTTCTGAGTCAAAGTCGAGCATGTCGGTTAGATCGTCGACAGTGGCTATAAAGTGGGTGGTGGGTGGGTTTCGAATTTCTTCGTCGTCCGTATCCCAACCCTGCTGGCCATAATCCGGCCAGGGCTCTCCTGACAAAGAGAGAGACTTTAGGGAGTTCAGGATATCGCCAAAGGGCGAGTGCTGAAAGACATCCGCGGCGGTGAACTCCATGATCGGAGCCCAATCGGGTTCGATCGGAAGGGGTGCGAAAGATTCGGAGTCCGGAACGGAGTCCGGCATCTTGGAGTCACGGGCCTTGCAAAGGACTAGGCTGGTATTCGGCTCTATCGCCGTAGAGATTGTGGCTCCTGGGGTGGCGTCCAACCGTCCGTCCCTGGTTAGCACAGTCGGCTCCGAACTAATGGTCAGAGCGGCACTCCGGGCGCTGTTCGGCGGCAGAGCTAGGTCATGCCCATCGAGACAGTGCGGCACGCTCGGCCGTGGCTCGAATCCGTCGAAGATCAAGTCCCTGCGAATGTCGGCCATGTAGTTTAAGCTTCCAAACCTGACCTGATGGCCAGGGGCGTAGCTTTCGATCTGCTCCAGGTGGCCAAACGAGTTGGCCCGCAGTGCAAAGCCGCCGAGTACGAAGATCTGTTCGGGGAGAAAAGTCTCGCCCTGGACTGCGTCGTGGTTGATGATCGAAGAAACCATCGGGCCTGAAGGCGACGACACAGAGGAACTCTCAATGAAAGCACCAATGTCGGTGTCAAAACCGGCGGATCTCGGGTAGGGGGTCCCGAACTGTGCGTCTAGGCAGATGGTAACAGGAGACAAGGGACACGATGTTTTTACCCAGGTTCGGGCCCTCTCGGTGGAGGTAAAACCCTACTCCTGCTTGATTAATATTGATGGTATGGGTATTACAAGAGTTGATCTACCACGAGATCGGAGAGGCTAAACCCTAGAAGCTAGCCTATGGTATGATTGTTGTTCGTCCTACGGACTAAAACTCTCCGGTTTATATAGACACCGGAGAGGGCTAGGGTTACACAGAGTCGGTTACAATGGGAGGAGATCTTCATATCGTATCACCAAGCTTGCCTTCCACGCCAAGGAAAGTCCCTATCCGGACACGGCACGGAGTCTTCAATCTTGTATCTTCATAGTCCAGGAGTCCGGCCAAAGGTCATAGTCCGGCCATCCGGACACCCCCTAATCCAGGACTCCCTCAGTAGCAATTGTGGTTTTGTTGAATGGGTTGATCACCAGTGGCCCCCAGCAATGCAGAATGCATTGTTGAAGCTATGGGAAATGGTTGAAGATGCCAAAAGTGCTAGGATGAATGACAATCTTGAAAGTTCTTTCACTATCCACCATCTGACAGAAGAGAAGAACAAGCTGGAGGCCAACTATGACAAGCTAGTCCAAGATGTGCATGAGCTGATGAACTTCCAGGAAGATAAGGCGGTGGATTTCAGACATCTGCAGTCCGCCATTACATATCAGCAGGAGGTAAGAAAAGAACTGATTGATGATATGAAGGCAAAGATGGCAACTGAGATGGCAAAGAAAGATGCATAGACCCAGCAACTTACTCAGAAGTATGAGATGCTGCTCAACCGGACAAGAGCTCAAGCAACAGTCATTCAGAACTTGAAGTTGAACAAAATGAAAGAGAAGCAAGTGCTTACTGAAGCTAGTATGAATTTGGTGCTGAAGAATGCAGAGCTAACTAAGTGTCAGGAGAAGCTCACCCAAGAGAAGCTAGAGTTGAAGCTTCAGGTTGTTGATTTGCTTAAGGGAAATGAAAAGCATATTGAAGAGAAGTGGCAGTTAGAGTTTCAGAATGAAAAGTTGAAGGAGAAGTTCAGGGGGATTGAGGCCATCTTGGAGAAGTGAAGAAGATGAAAATGAGATTAGTGGCATTGCTGACCTTTTGGGAATGATGGTTGTGTAATGACCTAGCATCTAGGAACTAATGTTGTGTACTGTATGCTTGTACTAATGGTGAACTATGGTTGTGTATGTATGTAGTAGTTATGCTATTCATCCTTTTGTGAGAAAAGGATGAACTATGCATTTGAAGTGGAACTCCTCTATGTATTGTGAACAATGGTTATGTATTGTTGTGTATGGATCAGTTTCTTATTATGTATGGATATGCTGATTATGTAGATGGATATGTTGATGATGGTACATTATGACAATGTTGCAGCAAACCAGACAGTACATTGCAATAAAAGAGGAACAAGACTCACTAAATCTCATTGCATCAGAAGATAACTTCACTGATCCATTACAACTTGGCTGCAACTGAACCAACTAACTAACTTAATATCTTGCCTGCAACTAAGCCAAGCACAAATATAGTGAAAAGAAACAGCACATTGTGAAATTTGGCCCTTATCCCTGCAATCTCTGCATTCTTCTCTCTGAGTTGAGTTTGTAGAGACAGAAACATGGCCTCCCTTGTGCCTCCCTATGTGATGCCCCAATATTGGTACTGACATGCAACAGCTAGCAGCAATATTGGTACTGATTTGTCACAAGTAACTGCTAATGTGGTACTGCTTTGCAAATATTGGTAGTTCAGATAACCACCTAAAGTTCAACATTCAGAAAACCACCTAAAGGTGAACATTCAGATAACCACCTAAAGTTCAACATTCAGATAATCACCTAAAGTTCAACCACATATCCAGTAGCAAGTTCTACATTACAATAACCAACTAGAGTACTCCACCTCAAGTTCAACATTACAAGCATCAAGTTCAACATTACAAGCATCAAGTTCAACATTACTAGACTACTCCACCAGTACTCCACCTCAAGCATCAAGTTCAACCAAAATAACACCATAGTATTTCACATTACATGGCTCCTCCTCCCATGCTAGCAGTGAAGTAGGACATCCATCCAGTGTGTGTGCCATCAGTAGGAATGCCAACATATTGCCTGGGGGCAATGAATGGCATTGGAGCACCTCTTCCAGCTCTTCCTCTGCCTCTGCCAGCTCCTCTTCCAGATGGTGGTGGTGTAGTAGAAGTAGCAGCTCCTCTTCCTCTGCCAGCTCCTCTTCCTCTTCCAGATGGTGGTGTTGTAGTAGAAGTAGCACCAGCTCCTCTGCCAGCTCCTCTTCTTCCAGATGATGGTGGTGTAGGAGCAGAAGCAGCAGGTCTTGGCTGTCTTGCTGTTGGTGCAGTAGAAGGACCAGCAGCTCTTGGCTGTGAGGTACTTGGAGTAGCCTTGCAAAGAAAAGGAAACAGTTAATAATGCTAGAAAGAAATGTACAAGAAAGAAAACATTAGTATATTTCAAGGTGAAAAATTATTACCACATGCTTATTCTTCCTCAAAGCTAGCTCAGGCTTCAACTGTTTAAGACAGTTTGTGTACCTATGCCCTTGGAGACCACAATTGCCACATGTTATGGTCCCCATTCTTGAAGTTTCTTTTGGCTTTGGTACTTCAAATTTGCCCTTGATCCTCTTTTCTTTCCTTCTTCCTCTCTTGATTTTGAATGCAGGTGGTTCTATGTCTGGACCAGGGGTCCTTGTCCAATCATGCTCACCAGGCATAGGAAAGATCATTGGTTCATAAGCTGCAGCATAAAAATCTTTCTTGAAGAATTTGCTGACATAATCCTCTGGTTTCCTTTTAGCCTTGTTTATTGCAGAGATGACATGGTTGCAAGGTATGCCACTAAGGTCCCACTTCCTACATCCACAACTCTCAAGTTCCAGGTTGACAGCATGTGTTTGCTGCCCACTTGTAACTTGCCATAAGTTGACCCCTGCCTGTATTGGCTTGCAGTATCTGGCCCTCTCCTTCTCAACCTCTAGCTTCTCACTTTAATGAGGTGTTATCTCTCATCTTGCTTCCTTTACACTCTCTCTCTTCATGTGCCACCTCACCATCTGCTTATCTTTTATCCCATCACACATTGTCCTTATAGGTTTTCTCCTAACATCTAGAATGTACTTGTTGAACACCTCAGACAAGTTTTTCACTACCAAGTCAGTCTTGCAGTTTGTGTCAAATGCATGCCTTGCCCATGTTTTTTTTGGTATTGCAGTAAGCCACTCCCAAGCTTCCTCACTTTCAGCTCTAAGATCATTCATTGCAATATTAAATTTGTGTTCATTGTAGGCATAGATAGCATTATCCATGCACTTCTTAAGATCTTCACCCCTAAACCCAGCATTTTGGAAATTTGCATATAAATGTCTAAGGCAGAATCTTTGGTTGCAATTCGGAAACACAGCATTCACTGCATTCAATAACCCCTGACACAAACAATTTAACAAGTTTAAGCTACAAGCTAAAGAAATATGCATCAATTAAAATCTAAGCTACTGTAAACACTTGTTCAAAACAGAATGAAATATGCAAACACATACCTTTTGTCTATCTGACATTATAGTATAAGCTCCAAACTTGCCCACTTCTCCCCCTAGGCAAATTTTCAGTTGGTGTAGAAACCAACACCAACTAGGTGTGTCCTCTTGACCAACTATGCCAAATGCTAGTGGATATATGTTGTTGTTGCCATCTCTACTAGTGGCAGCAAGTAGTTGAGCACCTGTAGTGAGCTTAATGAAGCATCCATCAACACCCGCATAATCAACATTTCCAAACATTAAACACATTCAAGTGAGATACAATATGGAGTACTCTACAATATGTAAATGGTTCACACAAGGTTCAAGAACTAACCAATGAAAGGCCTACACGCATTGAGAAACCCCTCCCTTGCTCCATTAAGGCAAAAGAACATGGCATGGAATCTTGGGCCTGGGTGGGGTATTTTTGCATTTGGTACTGGAGTAACAGTAGTCACTATTACTCTACTCCCAGGGTTTGTGTCCATGACAGTCTGAGCATAGTCTTTATGCCTAGGATATTGCTTCTTGTGATCTCCTAACACAGCTTCAATAGCTATGTTCTTTGCCCTATAGGCCATGCACTTGGGCACATCTACACCATATTTTTCATTGCATGCATCAATTATAGTCTGAATACCAGTAGTTATATCAGATCTAAAGAGATGCTCATATTTTTGTGCTAGCCACTTAGCACTAACCCTGGTGGTCTCAGTGGTGCTAGGGAAAGTGTGCTCTAGTCTCATCTTCTTAATTACAAAGGTTTTCTCCCCTTTTATAACTGCTGCCACCATTAAGAACTGGCATTTTTTATCTGTATACTCAACAATTATCCTCTGATCTGAATTCCTGTGATACCTGAAATTCCTGGCCTGGGTGATGTGCAAATTCAACAAAGCTTCTCTGAATTGATGCTGATCCCTAAAACACAACTTCATACACAGTTGCTCATGTGGTTGCTCCATTTTCTCATTGTACCACTTCCTAGCAGGCCTTTTCTTTGCCCTACTCTTCCTTTTCTTTGGTAGGACAAAAGAGAGTGGCTCAAAACCATCATCATCACTCTCCCTCAACACCCCCTTCTCTTCTTCATCTGATGATGGTCTGAAATCAGGTTCAACCTCTGGTAGCTCACTACAATGTGATCTAGTTGTTGGGCCTCTTCTAACTGGCAGCTTCTGCTTCTTCTTTACAGGTTCAACTATAGTTTCTTCTTCTTGTTCAAAAGTCCTATCTTCCTCTACCTCAAATGGGTCCTCAACTTTAGTGTCACCCTCATAATGCAGCATTTCTTCCTCTTCTGATTGATCATCATCTGATTCTTCCTCTTGTACTTCTAGCTCTCTCTGTCTCTTTCCCTCTTCCACCTCTACATCTTCATCATCAACCATGTAATTAGGGTCAGTTCCAATTTGACCATCCTCATCAGAGGCATCACTGTCCTCATAAGCCTCAAATCCTTGATATCCCTCTTCTTCTTCCAAAACTGCTTTCAACTTGTCTGTTGCATTTTTGCTTTCTTGTGTGCAAACACCAGCAGGACCAGCAGGGTGATGTGTGCTACATTGACTCAAAAACTACTCCTTTCTGATCAACAGCTAAGATAGGAGGCTCACTAAGATCATAAACAACAGGCTCTTAGTACACCACAGTGGACAAGTCTGGCTTTTCAAAATGCTGCCTGTCAAAATCAGTATCAGGGGGTGGACAAGCCCTGACTAGAAAATTAAGCACCAATTTGTCCTGGATCTTCCTTTTTATCATCTGTAATTCTGCATGACTGTCTACCAAATCCAGCCCTTTCTCTCCTAAAGATGGATTTTCAATGTGAAACAAACAATCATATGCATTAAATCCTTGGGTTTCCATCACTGCAACCAAATTCAGATAAGTAATATCTGAACCACACAGCTTCATCTCCAATGGTTCTCTTGCATCAAAATGGATCCTTACTTGCCAAATGTCTTCATCCAAACTATAGAACAAATTAAATTTTATGTATTCATTATAATTACTCTTAATTTGGAGAGCAACAGTATAGTACAGTACAATTTAAAGTAACATGTAAGTCTATTATTTACTAATTCAGCACAATAGAAAATTTTGGAGAGCAACAGTACAGTACGGAACAATTTAAAGTAACAGTACCAGACATTACAGAACATCTTGGAGAGCCACAATAATCCCAAATTTTTACTGTCATTGAACTAATTTGAGAGTGCAATACACTATGTTACTAGGTTAGTTTAATTGTCCTATACTAGTCACTTCAATTGGATAAAACCTAATCCCCAACTAGATAAAGCAGAAGATGAACAAACCCTAAAAATGCCCAATTGGATAAATCAAAGGAGGAGTAGCACAAGGGTACTTACAGCATGCCGCCAAGTCCATGAGTCAACTCATGGCTGCTGCTAGGGTTCGCCACCCACTGATGCGCCAACCACAACCGCTGCTCCGTGGTGAGTAACATCGACTCCTCATCATCGGTCGAGTACGCGGAGCTGGAGTCGTCGCCGCCATCCCCGTCGACGCCAGCCGTTCCGCTAGGAGGCTAGAACGGCATCTCACCGCCGCCGTGGACGCCCTCGCCGCCGCCTGGCGGAATCGCCGACGCCATGGACTAGGGTTCGAGCGAGGAGGAGGAGGGGAGGGGAATGGTGCGGCCGGGCTGGAGCTGGTGCGACCGGACCAGGTTGCAGCACACCGGCTTGTCCTAGTCAGCGCGCGGGCACGCGCCGATTGGCCAGCGTGGCACCTGACGGGTGGGCCCGAGCTGTCGGATCGGGCGTCAATACATATAAATACGCGTTTTAGCCTAATTTGCAAAAACTTGGACCTATGTTGGTACTGACACGCAAAAATTAGCAATCGTGGTACCAATCTGCGTATGATGCCGGAATTGTGGTACTTCTGTGCAATTAACTCTGAAACTTTACATCCATTACTCTCCTTCACTCGTCCCCAAACTGTTTTTTTATTCTATTTCTTTCCTTTTATTTCTCCATTTATTTTTTCTAGTTCCTTTTTTTGTTTTTTTTAAGTTCTTATTGTTTCACTTTTTCCTTTTTCAAATTCGATAAAAGTTTTTCAAATTTGATGAAATATTTTGAGAATCGATCAATTTTTTTTAAAAAACAGTGACTTTTTTTCAAATCCGATGAACTTTCTTTGAATCATGAACTTTTTTTTCTAATACGGTGAACTATTTTCAAAATCGATGACTTTTTTTCAAATCTGGAGAACTATTTTGAAAATCAATGAATTTTTTTTCAAATTCAATTAACTTCTTTCAAATTTGTGAAACTATTTTGAAAACCAATGATTTTTTTCGAATATACTGAACTTTTTTAAAAAATCAATAAATTAGTTTTTCAAATTTTGTGATTTTTTGAATCTGGTGAACTTTTTTGAAGCTTTTGAACTGTTTTTCAAAATCAGTGAACATTTTTTAATTCACAATTTTTTTATTTTTTGTGATTTTTTATTAGTTATTTTATTCCCCCCACCCACCAAATTGAACGGTTTGACCAGTCAACTATGACTGGTTAAACTCGATCGATAGACCAGCGACACTCCTTGGGGCTTAAGCCACTGTGTGTGTGGGGGGGGGGGGGGGGGGGGGGCTCTCATGATGCTAGTAGCTAGGCGACTCGGCCAGGCTGAAAGCATAAAGGTATCCGTGGATGTTTATGTTTCCAGAGTGGATTTTCTACTCTCAGGTGTACTACATCCGAGTTGTCTAAAAATTGAAAAAAAAATTATTAAACAACATCCAAAAAATCTGAAACTTTGCGACATCAAACTCTATCAAATATTTGAAGTTCTTATAAAATCTCATCTGAAAATAACATCCGAGGAGCTCCCACAAAAGAAAATCACTGCTCAAATAGTGCACAAAACTTTGAGCACCGATATTTTTTTTCTATGAGAGCTCAAGGATGCTATTTTTTGGATGAAATTTTCAAGAACCTCGAGATTTTGGTAGAGTTTTTATTGTTGCAAAATTTCAGCTTTTTTTGAATGTTGTTAGATAACATTTTTTTTCAATTTTTGGACAAACTCGGGTGCAGTACACCCGAGAATAGCCACTATTTTCCGTTATGTTTAGTTATATTTTCTTGGGTCTTTGTGTATGTTGGTGGAGTCAGTTGTATTCTCTTTGTATAGGTCAGTGTTTATACTCATCTTTGTAACACCGTAGCATAGATGTCCCCGGAGAAAAGGCATAGATGTGTACGCTAGGACGAATTTCCTCCCAAAATATTGATTGCTCGATAATGTAACGTACTGCATGCTGCTGCTCCGGTTCCGAATCCTAATTTGAACAGGTTCGGTGGGGCCGGAGTAAACGGACGGCTAGTCGGAATCGGCAACTCCCCGGTCAATATAAGCAGAGGCGTCGATGCACAAAGGGGCAAAGCAAGCTGAGGACTATTGTTCACGACCACGAAGCTAGTACGTGCAGTGCAACTCTGCCGATGGATCCATCAAGCATGGACAAAGACACGGAGGAGCAGCGATCACAACGACGCCCCTTGTTTTCGCGGCTCAAGTGCGGCGAGGAGGAGATGCTAGCACCTAGGACCACCGTCGAGCGCCTCTTCGTCACCGACGTCTTCCTCGTCCACCCGGAGAGAGAAGCCGGCGGCCAGAGCGTCGTGGCCGCCTGCGTCGAGATCGGCGCGCGCAACCTCATGCTTGGAAGGCTGTCGGCGGAGAACCCCTGCGTGAAGCTGCAGACGCCGGTGGAGCTGGACATGGAGTTTTGCTTTTACGTGGTGCGCCTAGACGACGTCTACGCCGCCGATGATGACGGAAACACCGACGCTGAGGCCGATGCAGCTGTCGTCGAGTTCCAGGGTTTCGCTCTCGCTCTGCCGTCTCTGGACACGGAGGAGGAGGAGGACGTCGAGTTCCGGGGTTTATCTCTCGCTCCGCAGTCTCTGGACGTGAAGGAGGAGGACGCTGATGACGATCATGAGGAGGAGAAGAAGGAGATTGACGAGGTTGGCGGAGAAGTGGGTCACGTGACCAGGGCGAGCAGTGCCGGCGGCAACAACAGGAACGTTGGACAGGACGTAGGTAGAACATTCTTAGGAATTCTTTTGTTTGTCTCTATATTAGCGTTCCTCGGATTGATAATGTAATCGAGAATTCATCCATGGATGAACTATGTCTTTTTTGGCCCGGTTTCCTTCCCAAACGGATTCAACTTGTTTAGCTTTTCAATCCGGTTTTCTTGGTAAACTGGATCAATATTTTTCTTGAAGAGATCAAATTCTGGTGGGGATTTCTCCCCTGGGCGACTGTTAAAAAAACTATGTCTTTTTGCCATCATTTAAACCGTCCATGAAATCGCCGTGGTCGCGCCACTGTTGTTGCTGGAGAGTCTCGGTGCTAAGAGCAACTCCACTCGTTCGGCCCCTAGCGCATAGGCCGACGCTATTTCGGACGCTCGCCCGGCGATTTTTAGGCCCTGGAGGCGATCTAGGTCTCAGCCATGCCCCTAGGTGTCGCCTCCAAGGCGTCGTAAATTCAAACTTGTCCATTCCCGCTACCCAAAAAACGTCACAAGTCTGACGATCAGCGCCACAAAGTCTCGGCGATTGGCGATCACCTCGCCACAGTTCGACGATTAATAAAAGTTCGGCATGCAAAAGAAAGGACGCGTAGGCAATGCATCAAACGGCGGCATCTGGCGTCGGACTGGCGGGAGTTGGCGTCGGCGCGGCTTCTGTGCTGGTCGTCGTGGAGGCATCATCGCTCGGACTTGGCGGCGGTGTTGGGGTCGGTGTGGGAGTTGGTGCCGCCGTCGACGGCATCTGGTTCAGCATGAGGCCACGCTCCGCCAGGTACCACGCCTTGACCTGCTCGTCCATCGCCGACATGTTCGGCCCCCCCCCCCCCCCCCCCCCCCCCCGCCCCACATTAGGAAAGCCAGGTCGGTGTTCTTCTTCGCGGCGACGTTGGTCCGGAGCAGGTCGAGCTTGACGGCGTTGTTCGTCATCAACACCGACCATCGCGCATCGGTTTTCTCTGCCCTCTGGGCGGCGCGGGTCTGGGCGTCGGCGATGCAGTGCTCGATGGACTCTTGCAGACGCGCAGTAGTCGGCCAGGCGTCCTTCGCCGACTTGGATCGCTTGTTCCCGTCTGGGCGCCCATCGGACCCGCCCAACGTCATCGTGTACGGCTTGTACGTCTCCTTGGGCTTGGCGATGGTGCACCGGACTTCCGCCCAATTCTCGATACAGAAGAACACGTGGAGGCACTTGAAATCTTGGTCAGTGCTGCTGTCCTGGCGATACATGGCAAACATCCGCACCATCTGCGCCGAGGAACAACAGTGTGCGGCGCACCAGGGTGAAAGAAGGAGCGAGAGACCGGCGTGTCGTACCTGACCCTGATGTTGGTGCCGCTCTCCGGGCGAGCCGCGATCTTCCCGATGATCCCATGCCATTTATTGCACGGCGGCTGGATGAGCGCCCAATGATTTGCCATGGCCTTCGAGCCGCGCTGACGCCCTTGAAGTAGGGGTCGACGAGCTTGCGCTCGTCGAACTCGGACTTGATGCGCTCCCAATACGTGTCGACATTCTGGTTCATGCCGGTGATCGGGTCGTGGAAGACGATTTTTGACGCTTCGGCGAGGCACTCGCTCTCTTTGGACGCCCACTTGACGCGCGGCTCGCCGGTCCTGGCCGCCCGCTTCTTCTTTTTCCCTTTCCTCACCGAAGCAGGCGTCGGCTCCTCCTCCTCCTCCTTTGTCTCCTCCTCACCGTAGTCGAGCTCACCCTTCATGTCGCCGTTGAGGTCCATTGTATCATCTTGGGCAGTGACCTGGGGGAGGCGGCGGCCGAGCCGGTCGTGATGATGTCGTCCATGTCGGCCTCCGTCGCATCGGTGTCGGTGAGATGCGACGAGGAGGCTTGTGAGAAGAGCAGCGTGCCATGGTGTAGAGGTGGCATCGGGGAGGATGCGCAAGCCGGCGGCGAGTAGGTGTACGGGGTATACTGGACGCCGGCGAACACGGGCGAGGGCGTGCGCTGAGCCGGGTGACCATGTGGAAAGGTGATGTTGGGGTTGAACCAGCCGTGTGCCTCGCCGTCGGCGTAGCCATGCGAGGGCGTGCAACCCCAGGGGTGTGGCGACGACGAGAAGCCGGCCGGAGACCCGACGCTCTGTTGGCTCCAGGACGCGTAAGGGCCGTGGCCGCCGGGTGGATTCATCATCCCGCGCGAAACGCCTCGGCTTGTTAGGCCGCGCGATCTGCCTGCTCCGCCACGGCCGCAGACGTCACCGCCCTGTCCCGGGCCTTCTTGGCGTTGGACCCGTTCCGCCGGACGGTGGTGACAACCTCCCGGTGCTGAACTTCCGCCTTCCAGTCGGTGTTAGACATGCCCGGGGGCTTGGATGAAGGCGCCATCTGCTTCCTCTGCTTCGGCTGGGTGGTGGCGGTGGCGTTGGCATCGGTAGCGGCGCGGGGGGCCATGTACTTCTTCGGCGGCATGGCGGCCGGATGGAGTGTAGGGGAGGAGAATGGCAGGAGGAAGGGGGAATGGAGGGAAACGGATGGGGTAAAAGCGGGGGGCGGGGGGGGGGGGGGGGGGGATGGCCTTCTCTCGCCGACAGAGCGGACTCACACCCCTTTTCGCTTCGGCCGGCGCCACCAGGCGACCCCCGGGGGCTTGGGTTCGGTTTGGGGTCGCCGCCTATTATTTCGGCCCAAACTGACGCTAAACGAGATCCTGGGGGCGCTACCGGGCCGATTTTCAGGTGCTAGCGCTAAAAAATCGCCTTGGGGGCCTGTTGGGGGCGCAGCTGGAGTTGCTCTAAGCTATGGAACACTAAGTGGAGAAATCCTAGAAATCCGGTTGAATGCGCCAAATTCTGAAGAAACCTCCTTAAATTCACTATGTCGACTGGAAACTTGTCCACTATCGCCACTATTGCCCTCTATAGCGAACGGTATAGCTCCTGATTGAGGTTACCACGAAATTGTTTCTCCCGTGATTTGAAATTTGGGTCTCCGTTAATGTTCGATTGTGCAATTTTGATATTTTTTAATCTTTTGGTTGGTCAGTATGGTAGTGCATTTGTTGAATCTTCAGATATGTTGCTTTTTCACTGTAAAAACTGTTATTACTGAGCATACGGCTCCCAAATATGAGTCTTCGTGAATTCCCACAAATGTTGGCATGCATGCCCATTGTCTATGGCATCCATGTCATGGTTAACTAAAGTGATGAACTCGATTAGAGCATCCGGGGGCCTCTTTAAATCCTTTAGGCCTTGTTCGGTTGTTATGGTTTTATTCCCCACATGGAATTGACCTCGAGGGGATTTGAGTGGAACCCCTATCGCTGTTGGGTTCAAACCCTATCCCAATTGATTGTTCAGTTATAAAAAGGCTTGTTGGGGTTTGTACAAAAGAATACATCAGACAATAAAAATATCAAAAAAGTTATTGATGACAAACACATAATTTGGATAACACAGCGATGGAATTCAGAAAATGACAAACATAGTTTCCGAACATTCGGAATTCTGCAAGAGATCCGAGCGATTCATTAGCTTTTCGATTCCTATCGCGTTGGGTGTGCTCGACTCCCTCTTTCCCAATTTTCAAGATATTTTTTCGTATTTTCTCGTGTAATCCTCTCTCCTGTTTTTAATGAGATCGCGGTTTTTGCGGGACACTGATTTAGGAATTTAGCGACGATCCTAATTTACACGTGGACATGAGGCAGCTGAGTTTTAATCATGATTTTTTCCCTTGATGCCAGCAGTTTCCATACTTGTAATTTTTATAGCCTAAAAATCATGCTAATTGAACTTAAGAATTCAATATTGAGATCTTAGCAGACTAAAAAATAGCCAACTCACCCACTACTTGGCTCGTGACAAGTTCAAATAAAATACCACTTTTTAACCATCCGAGGGGAAAAGTTGTTGAAATATACCCCAGTACCTTCTGTGTAAATAAGATGATAACTTATATAATGTTAACCTGATAACTTATGTATAAACACATTGATAAATTTTGAACACGGGAGAGAAAAGTTGTAGAAATATAGCCTCATAACTTTTTATGCAAATAACCTGGTAATTTACACCACAAACAAGATAAATTACGCACAAACGCCATGTTAACTTTCATCCGGGAAAGAATTTTTTTTGTTGAAACATCTCCCGGTAACTTTCTGTGTTAATATCATGGTATTTTATGCATTGTAGATCTGATAACGTACATACAAACAAATTAATAAGTTTTTTATCCGGGGATTTATGAAACATACTCCTGGTAACTTATGTGTAGATAAGATGGTACTTTACGCACAGTAGACCTGATAACTTGCATATAAACACACTGATAAGTTTTCAACTTACCCGATAACTTCTGTGTAAATAAGATGGTAATTTACACAGCACATACCTGATAACTTACATATAAACACACTGATAACTTTTCACCATGGGCGAAAAGTTGTAGAAATACACCCTAATAATCTAATGTAAATAGCACAGTAATTTATGCACCAGCACCCGATAACTCAAGGGAAAAAAGTTATGCAGGGGTAGTTTATGAACCAGCACCCGATAACTCAATGTAAATAGCACAGTAATTTATGCACCAACACCCGATAATTTATGCCCCGCTAACTTCTGTGTAATAGCAAGGTCATTTATGCACGATGGACCTCATAACTTATGTTCAACCACCATGGTAACTTTGACTTCAAGGAAAAAAAAAGTTGAAACATAACTCTTCCGGTAACTTCCATGTAGATTTATGATAATTTTATGCATCACAGACCTAATATCTCATGTTTAAACACCATGGTAATTTTCATCTAAGAAAAAATGTTTTTGAAACATACATCAGTAATGTTTGTGTTAAATTACCATACCACCCCATGCTAGAGTTATCATGTTTCTCATGATATAGCCATTAACCTTCTCGTACTGTAGTTACCAACTTTATCATATAGTTATCATGTTGCTCATGTTAATTATCACGCTGGTCATGCCAAAGTTACCAAGACAAAATTTATTATTTTTTTCTGATATGAAAGAAAGAAGAAATGTTAAAATAACCTTATTTAACTACAATAGACAAGAACTAGAGGTGGCTTAGTTGGTTATTGGGTTCAATAGTTAATGAGTATACCTGGGTTCAAGTCCTCTTTTAAGCACTTTCATTTTCCGATTTACTATTGTCATCTATGGTTTTTGAGAGAAGGAAAAATCGGTGGAACCTACTGTTGCCATCTATGGTTTTTGAGAGAAGTAAAAAAATATGTGGAAGCGAGCATGGGGCGATATCGATCAGGTAGAAATGAGTCATTCGTATCTATAGCTAAAATCAGAACGTTCGGAAGTTAGCATTGTCCTTTAGGAAAATGATAAAAATGATAAATACACCAACATAACATTGGAAGAATATCTGGCTAGCAGGCATAGATTGCCAACATCAATTTCATTACAAGAAAGTGATAGATCAGGTTAAGTTCTTCAACTCCTTATATTCGTGGACTTCATGAACTCTACCAGGATTTACACCTAAATGGACATGAACATGTCGACGATGTAGATGACCAGGTACAACATCTACTTTATCAACTTGAACATGTGGCTGCATTCCATAATTGGGAAGTGGTAAACTTGACTATTCAATTCATAGCAGTATGAACTCTATATTCACACTATTTCTTCCAATCCAAATTAATTGTCGCTACTTTAGTACAACTTGAGTACAAATTGTACTAAAGCAACACCAATTAATATGGATCGAAGGCAGTAATAAAAACTGCAGCTTAGTAAGAATACTAAAAGAGGGCAACTGGTGTACTCATATGGAAATGCATTTTACTGTATACAGAAATGCACTTTGCTAGTTGTCGATGTACTCATATGGAAATGCACTTTGCTAGTTGTCGGCGTGATTTTCTTTGTGTTTGTGAGTGTCTGTGTGTTCATGCGTTGATGTTGGTTGTGTGCATCATTGTTATGCAAATGCCATGTGTATGCTCATTATGTCTGTAGCCCCTTGATGCCCCATTCTAAGTTAATAAAATCCACCCTTGTTGAAAGAAATTGTTCATTACACTTTCACAGATCCAAGGTAATTCTCAGGGTCAAATCTCGCACCAACTATAATAAAAACTGATGGTCTTGTCTTCATCCTATTGCAGGGTTTTCTCATAAAAACCTTTTGAATCTAGACATGTAACAAATGGAAGTATGGGGGAAGACAAAATTTTGAGAGGATTTATGTGGAGATAATTAAATTGTAGAATCTAACACAGTTTGGAAGAAATACACCCTCTCTCTGTATATATATACTAGCATGTGGTACTATATATACTACGGTGGTAGTTACCCCACATGTCTCATATACTAGCATGTGGTACTATATATACTATTTTATTATTTTAAATATGTTTGTATACTATATCTAAGATATTTCAAAACAAGTTACATGAAAAAATGACATATGAGCCCATAGTTTTTGTTATGTTTGTGAAATACGTACATATTTGTACGCAAAAAAAGCATACTCAAAACATGGTATATACTATCTAAAAATTAGTATATATCTACCTAATCATTGTTATATACTACATACTACACGTACATACTCTCGGTTTCGACAGATACTACATACAACATACGAAACCCAAGTGGTGGTAACTACCACTGCTTGCAGGAAATATTTGTATACTCAAAACATGGTATATACTACCTAAAAATTAGTATATACACTACCTAATCATTGTTATATACTATATACTACACGTACATACTCTCGGTTTCGACAGATATTACATACAACATACAAAACGCAAGTGGTGGTAACTATCACTGCTTGTAGGTATGTAGTATATAACAATGATTAGGTAATATATATACTAATTTTTAGATAGTATATACCATGTTTTGAGTATGCTCTTTTTTACGTACAAATATATACGTATTTCACAAATATAACAAAAACTATGGGCTCATATGTAATTTTTTCATGTAACTTGTTTTGAAATATCTTAGATATAGTATATGAATATATTTAAAATAATAAAGTAGTATATATAGTACCACATGCTAGTATATGAGACATATGGGGTAACTACCACTGGTTGGTAGGATGGATATATATACTACATACTATACATACATACTCTCGGTTTCGACAGATAATACATACAACATACAAAACGCAAGTGGTGGTAACTATCACTGCTTGTAGGTATGTAGTATATAACAATGATTAGGTAATATATATACTAATTTATATATATATACATACATATATATATATATATATATATATATATATATATATCCTATATATATATATGTATGTATATATATATATGTATGTATGTATATATATGTATGTATGTATATATATGTATGTATATATATATATACATACTACATACATTCATATACATATATATATTTAGGTAATAAAATATGGGGGAAAGACAAAATTTTGGCAAGCCAACTGTGAGGCATTGGCAGATTTGACAATCAACCAAATTTTAGAGCATCTTCAACATTTTTTTGTAAGAAAAAACCCGTACAAGTGGTTTTACTGTGTGCCCATAATTTAGGGAAAATTCACAAGTGAAGTAATTTCTCAGTTCCCATAAACACCACCTTAAAATATTTTTTTCTTTATATTTTTCGTTAAACAAGCACACAAAGGGCCATGAATGTCCATAGTATCAACACATATTTATTTCACACACATATACTTGATAATCATTTCAAACCCACAATATATGATATTTGATTCAAAATTCAAATTTAAAGATAATTATTGGGCCAAAATCATTCAAAGTAGAACATAATACGGAGAAGTGCTCAACTAGATCATCACAAAGGTGTTCATGACACATGCAGTTTTCGATTGGTTGATGCATTTCAAGAAATTTCTCGCGTCACCTTTCATCCCTTTTGTGACTTAACATGTGGCATATAGACTTTGTTCCCCTCATTCTCATAGCAATAGTCTGGCGAATGTTCCAACATCCGCCCTTTTATAAAAGGGTGTGTCGTGACTGAAGGAAATATGCCCTAGAGGCAATAATAAAGTTATTATTTATTTCTTTATATCATGATAAATGTTTATTATTCATGCTAGAATTGTATTAACCGGAAACATAATACATGTGTGAATACATAGACAAACAGAGTGTCACTAGTATGCCTCTACTTGACTAGCTCGTGAATCAAAGATGGTTAAGTTTCCTAACCATAGACATGAGTTGTCATTTGATTAACGGGATCACATCATTAGGAGAATGATGTGATTGACTTGACCCATTCCATTAGCTTAGCACTTGATCGTTTAGTATGTTGCTATTGCTTTCTTCATGACTTATACATGTTCCTATGACTATGAGATTATGCAACTCCCGTTTACCGGAGGAACACTTTGTGTGCTACCAAATGTCACAACGTAACTGGGTGATTATAAAGGAGCTCTACAGGTGTCTCTGAAGGTACATGTTGAGTTGGCATATTTCGAGATTAGGATTTGTCACTCCGATTGTCGAAGAGGTATCTCTGGGCCCTCTCGGTAATGCACATCACTATAAGCCTTGCAAGCAATGTAGATAATGAGTTAGTTGCGGGATGATGCATTCCATAATGAGTAAAGAGACTTGCCGGTAACGAGATTGAACTAGGTATTGAGATACCGACGATCGAATCTCAGGCAAGTAACATACCGATGACAAAGGGAACAACGTATGTTGTTATGCGGTTTGACCGATAAAGATCTTCGTAGAATATGTAGGAGCCAATATGAGCATCCATGTTCCGCTATTGGTTATTGACCGGAAACGTGTCCCGGTCATGTCTACATAGTTCTCGAACCCGTAGGGTCCGCACGCTTAAGGTTTCGATGATAGTTATATTATGAGTTTATGAGTTTTGATGTACATAAGGAGTTCGGAGTCCTGGATGAGATCGAGGACATGACGAGGAGTCTCGAAATGGTCGAGACGTAAAGATCGATATATTGGACGACTATATTCGGACATCGGAAAGGTTCCGAGTGATTCGGGTATTTTTCGGAGTACCGGAGAGTTACGGGAATTTGTATTAGGCTTTAATGGGACATACGGGAAAGGAGAGAAAGGCCCCAAAGGGTGGCCGCACCCCTCCCCATGGACTAGTCCGAATTGGACTAGGGAGGGGGGGGGCCTTCCTTCCTTCTCCTCTCCCTTCCCTTTCCTTCTCTCCTACTCCTTCTACTTGGAAAGGCTCCTAGTTCTACTAGGAAAGGGGGAATCCTACTCCCGCTGGGAGTATGACTCCCCTAGGGCGCGCCATAAAGAGAGGGTCGGCCCTCCCTCTCCTCCACTCCTTTATATACGGGGAGGGGGCACCCCTTGGAGAAACAACAATTGATCTCTTGATCTCTTAGCCGTGTGCGGTGCCCCCCTCCATCATAGTCCTGCTCGATAATATTGTAGCAGTGCTTAGGCGAAGCCCTGCGACGGTAGAACATCAAGATCGTCACCACGCCGTCATGCTGACGGAACTCTCCCTCGACACTCGGCTGGATCGGAGTACGAGGGACGTCATCGAGCTGAATGTGTGCTAGAACTCGGAGGTGTCGTAGTTTCGGTGCTTGATCGGTCGGGCCGTGAAGACGTACGACTACATCAACCGCGTTGTTCTAATGCTTTCGCTTTTGGTCTACGAGGGTACGTGGACATACTCTCCCCTCTCGTTGTTATGAATCTACATGATCTTCCGTGTGCGTAGGAATTTTTATGAAATTACTACGTTCCCCAACAGTGACAGCCCGAAGGCATGGTCACATAGAACCAGCCTAGCATGCTAGTTATAAAGGTTGGCCCATGTTGCTTTTCAGCCTTGTGGCCCGTGCTGCCCTATCAGAGCTTTTGGTTTTTCTATTTTTGGCGGGAGCAACTAATTAACGAGCGTTCCTTCGAGAGCCTCGCAACGATCAGCGCCACTTGGCGCGCTTACAGCCATTCGCCAGTATCGCGCTCTGGGCGCTCCCTTCGGATATTGTTTTTTTTATTTTTACGCACGCGTTTTCGGCTTTTAAACTGTTTTTTCCTTTTTTTGACGTTTTGGTTTTCTACCGGTCTTCCCTAGCTTTTCGACCAATTTTTTTTTCAAAAAAAGATAATCTTTTTGCGCAAAAAATGCATTTTTTTTGCGAGAGTCACGTTTTTGTTTTCGCGAGAGGCACGACCGTGCCTCTTGGAAACGAAAAAAAGACGTGTTTTCTGTTGTTTTTTCTTTTGCGAGAGACACAATTTTGCTTCCGTGAGAGGCACGGTTGTGCTTTGCGAGAGGCACGGGTGTGCCTCTTTCGGGAAGGAAAAAAAACATATTTTCTGTTTTTTTCACGAGAGGCACGATTTTGCTTCCGCGACAGGCACGGTTGTGCTTTCGCGAGAGGCACGGGCGTGCTTCTTTCGGAAAGGGAAAAAAACGTGTTTTCTGTTTTTTTTTCCTTTCGCGAGAGGCACGGTTTTGCTTCCGCGAGAGGCACAGTTGTGCTTTCTCGAGAGGCACGGGCGTGCCTCTTTCGGAAAGGAAAAAACATGTTTTCTATTTTTTTCTTTCGCGAGAGGCACGGTTTTGCTTCGGCGAGAGGCACGGTTGTGATTTCGTTAGAGGCGCGGGCGTGCCTCTTACGGAAAGGGAAAAAACCGTGTTCCCGGTTCGTTTTTTTGTCGGTTTTTTTGTTCGGTTTTTTCGTTTAAAAAAAGTTCGTCAAAATCTAGGAACATGGGATCTAGTTTTGAAGATCTCGACGCGAGGAATCCAACGGCGAAAGCGGTTCGAGATTTGGACGCACGGTTTAAGAGATAAAACGTTTTGAATAAACGGATCTACGAAAAAAGGGAAACTCTCAGGTTGCGACAAGTGGCGCACATGCAGCGTGCCACTTCTCGCAACTAGGGAAAGTTGAAGTGATCTCTGCAAGGAGTACTCCTTAACTAGTGATTTCGATTTTTGGCCATTTTATCCCTCTAAATTTTTAATTTTACTTAAAAAGTCAAAATAGCCCTAAAAAGCCTAAAAGGCCAAACAATGCTAAAAGGATCAACTCTGTGAGCAATGTCAAAACAACCCTTAAGCCCCCACTCGACCCAAAATTAAAAGGGTCATGCCCTGGGGCGCCCCTATATCTCGCCTTCATCGAGTCTAGCTTCCGCTCATTGAAGGGACGAGCGAGATGGGCCGGCCCATGTGCTCGGCAGGCCACAACCTCTTTTTTCGGTTTTTGTTTTCATTTTTCCTTTATTTCGTACTTTTGCTTACACTTTAAAATATTCTAAATATATATTACAAATACCACTCTACAAAAAAACATTTGAAATATGTTGAACAAGTATTTGAAAAATATTAATCAATCAGTCGGGAAAATGTTGAACATGTATAGAAAAATTGTTGATCCTGTATTAAAAAAGATTTTTTTTACCATGAATATAAAAATGTTCATTAAGCATTTTGAAGAAAAATGATGAACATGTCTTTGAAAAATGTTAATCACCATTTGGGAAATGTTAGATGTATATAGAAAATTTGTTGACCATGTATTAAGAAAATTATGAAAAAATTGATCATGTATATAAAAATATTAATCATGTTTTTGAAATAATGTTGAACAAATATTTGAAAAATGTTATTCAAGCATTTGGAAAACATTAAATGTGTAAAAACAATGTAGACCATGTATTAAAAATGATGAATTTGGTGTAAGAACTTATATAAAAGTGTTGATCAAGCATTTAGGAAATTATTAAACAAGTGTATGAAAATATTAACCAAGCGTTTGGAAAATTTTAAAAGTGTATAGAAAAAATGTTGACCATGTATTAAAAAATCTTAATCTTTTTACTTGAAAACTATTAATCAAGCCGTTCTAAAAGTAATAAATGTAAAAAAACATTGACCATGTATTAAAAATGTTAATCAAGCATTTGAAAAATGTTAGAAATGTGTGTACTATAGTTTTGGAAAAATGTATTGAAAAATATTTAATTTGTATTGGAAAAATCTTGTTGACATATACAAAAAATGTAGAATAATAACCAAAAGAACAAAGAAAACAAAAAAAGAAACAAATGAAAAATGAAATTAAAAAAATGAAGAAACAAAATGCAAAAAAGAATAAAAACGGAGTAGAAACAAAAAGAAACAAAAGAAAACTAAAAAAGGAAAAACCCCGTAGAAAACCAGCTCGAATCGCCTCAAGTAAGACACACCTCGACTACTTACCATGAATGAGACTTGGGTGGAGTGGGAAAATATCTGGTGCACCGGAGCTTGTGGTGCTACCGATGCACCGAACTCACATTGTGCTTTTAAAACGTTCAAAAAATTCTGCAAAAAAATTAGTACACTCACACAACATCAATGTAGGTTGTCACAAAATTTCAAGTCAAAATTCAAAACATAACTCGAAAAACAAAATTGAAAAATTTAACACTAAATAGTAGTACATAACATTAACTTGGGCTTTAGACTGGGCCCATTTCCACACTGATGCCAAATTTGTCATTTTGGTATCTCAAAAAATATTTTGAATTTGTATACGATTTTTTGTGTCATCATACATTGATGTTGCGTTAACATGCTAGAATTTTTTCAGATTTTTAAAAATATTCTATAGCATCCGGTGCACCGGTAGCACCACAAGTGTGGGTGCACCGGATACATACCCTGGGTGGAGTGCCTAGCAGTGCTCGCGATCTCCCTGGAGACTAGGGATTGATTCCTGCTTCTCCCCTTTCCTCTACTATTTTTAGTTACTGTCGACACGACGCGAGGGGAGGGAAGCCTTCAGCGAGATCTTCTACCGTCTTGCTTAATGCGAGACATATCGCGCACGCATTTTTTTTTTGAGGAAAACATAGCGCTCGCGCATGCCCTGCCCGACGTCAAGGCATGATTTTCGGGACCAGCCTTGTTTTGGGGCAGTCGAAAGGCCAGCCTGGCCCATTTAATCACGTGCCATACCGGGCCAAGATTCTGTGCCAAGGCCCAATGGCGGTGCCCCCCAACAAAGATCGAGCGTACGTGCAAAAGGTAGCACGGGAGCTCCTCTATAGGGCGCCTTTAGCGCCGGTTAAGGATCCGGGCGCCCACTGCAGCCCCCTAGTGGGCCGGCCCATGAATACGCAGGCCAGTGAAAAAATGTATTTCTGGCGCAAAAAATACACCACCAATCTTCGCTACTGGGAGGATCCAAACACGCGCCAGCGCATGGTAGGCTAACCACTAGACCGACTATGCCCAACTGATAAGGTTACAACGCGAAACATTTAAGAGGTAAAGTTTATCAGCGCTATATAGAAAACCATGATTCCTTCTGAAAAAAAGTTGAACAAAAATTTTAATGTCCACAGATTTCAAAAAAAAAATCACGAAAAAGGAAAAAAAAGTTCATAAAAAATGGAAAGGTTCATCGATCTAAAAAAAATCATCAATTTAAAAAAGGGAAAAGATTCCCTTCAGCCGTCCGAATTTGCAATGCATCGTCCGCCACCTGAGATGCACACCACACTTCTCATGCGGGTCATGTCACCGCTCATTCTTTTTTCCTTTCTTATCTTAATCGCTAACGACTGAGTGCCATTTGTTTATCTATTTTCTTCGTTCGTCTTCTGCAACATGCATTTTGTTGCGAAAATAATCTACAACACGACCTCAATTGCAAAAAAAAAAAAATCAACTGACGTTTCTGCAACATGTGCTCTATTGCAAAATATTATGCAATACAACCTTTAGCAAAAAGAAATCTACAGACGTTTCTGCAACACGATCTCTGATGCAGAAAATATTCTGTAATATTAATTATGTTGCAAAAAAAATTCTACTAACATTTCTGCAACATGATCTCTGTTGCAAAAGTTAGAATGCCCGTCAACCACTTGATGGCGCTAGATCTGGCGGCTAGCAAAAAAGATCAGCCAGCGGATGCGTAGCACCCCCGTCTAAAAAAAAGTTCATACATTTTGAGAAAAAAAGTTCGCAAATTTCAAAAAAAGTTCACTGATTTTGAAAAAATGTTCATCAAATTTTTTAAAAAAATTTATTCAATTTGAAAAAAATCATCGAATTTGAGAAAAAGGTCACCGAATTTCAAAAAAGTTCACTGATTTTACATTTCATTTGATTTGAAAAAGTTCATTGAATTAGAAAAAGTTCACCGAATTTCAAAGAACGTTTATAAAATCCATTGAACTATTCTTTCAAGGAATTGAAGGAATAATAAAGCAGTAGAAATGTTGTATAGTAACAATGTCTGTGGTATTGGTCAAGTTGGCTAACGTAGCTAGCTTGCACGACGAGGTCGTAGGTTTGAAACCCACTGCTCGCACTTTTTTACATCACTTTTGGACGGAAAATGGGAGGCAATATGGGCCGGTCCATCTCGGTGCGCGGGGTGTGCGCCCGTTAGCGTATACCGAAGGAACGGGCGCCGAGGGCACACATATTAGGCATCCTGCACTCAATCTCCTAGGTGCTGCCTAATTAGAATCTACCGTGATTTACGCAAGCGATTAGCGCTGCGCCGCCACCGCCAACACTGCTTGCGATCAGATTCAAACCATAAGCCCATGTCGATGCCGCGACGGGCGAGGGCTATCCTGTGTTTGTTATGATGAGTGGTAACGTAAACATAAAGGAAAACTGATTACACACTGTAACAGTACCGGAATGGACAAATCTCATTCTGTTTGGTTCTGCAGTGTAAGGGAAACAGAGCAAGAACAGATCAGATCGAGATCTGCAGGAGGAGCTTGATGGAGGCGGAAGAGATTGATCCAAGATGGGCCTTGCTGCTCCTCGTCGGCGGCTTCGGCGGTTGCGGCGGTGGCGGGCTGGCGAGGTCGTTCCTGGCGACTGGATCAGGAGGAGATGACCGAGGGGAGGCAGCGGCGCTAGACTCGAAGCGGGTCGAGGGGAGGTGGCGGCGCTGGACTTGAAGGGAGGCGGCGGCGGCAGTGCAGGCAGATCGAGGGGAGGAAGGAGTCACGGGGGAGGAGGAGGGCTCAAGGTGAGGAGGGCTCAGGGTGAGGAGCGCTCGAGGGTGGGAAGGAATCCTTTACCGGTGGGGGTGGTGGGTATCGATCGATCACTATCCCGGACCTGATTACGGAGGGACGTGATTACATCAGGTCGCTAGCAAACGCACATAACGTATCCATTTACAATGTAAACAGGTGAAGGGCGAAAATTGCTGAAACAAGCACCTCCCAAGATGCATTCATTGATTCTCCGGTTCGATAAGAAAAATCAAGGTTAGCAGTTGCACTATGGATTACTGTATCATATCTCTCTCAATTCTCATTTTATAGTGTGAAAATTACACATCAGACTTTAGGTTTTTTGGTTGTGTGAGATGAATGCCAATTCTGAAACTTGATGTTCAGTGGTTAAGAAGAGAAAAGTGTGGTTATTTCTTTTTAAACCTCGCTAAAGAGGAAAGACTTTTTAGCAGGTGAGGTTTTTTAAATAAAATTATTTTATTTTAAATAAAAGTGTTAGGGCATTGTGCCATAATCTACATGAAATGGAATTAGCAGGCAAGTTTTTTAAATAAAATTAATTTTATTTTTTATCTTATTTGCGATAGAGATTTGGATTGAAACTAATACAGATGCTACCATGTTTTTGTAGCGTCGAAATGGGAAATTATTTTATTATGACAATTATGTTTATACATTTTTATACCATCGAAGTTCCAAATTATTATACAAATGCAACCATGTTTTTTAATTACATTTTCTTGTCAATGTGACCCAGCCCACCATATTGAAATCT